>NW_027863061.1:0-405 GCF_054177405.1 Leptonychotes weddellii
CCTGCCACGAACGGCCGCTTTCGGCCGCGGCCTTACGGAGGCGCCGGGATCGCTCACCTAGGCTGGGAAAGGCGGACCCGGGCCGACTCCAGCCCCGCCGCCGCCCCTGATGCAGGAACTCGGCGCCCGGCTACCGCGTTGCCACGGCAACTCAACCACCGCCTACACCGGAACCGGAACCGTCGCCTGGAAGTGACCCCTTCCCGGCGTTCCGCGGAAGGCCAAAACCCGCCCACTGCCTCCCCCAGTCATCCGGGAGTATCCCAGCAGGCCCGTCTACCCTCCGGAGGGAAGTCGTCTTCCCCCTCGTTTCGCCTCTCCTTGCATCGGAGCGTGACGCTGATGGACATTCACTCTCTCCAATCAACTGACAAAGCGATTGCCAGCGGCCAATAGTAAGGCTGT
>NW_027863061.1:505-1000 GCF_054177405.1 Leptonychotes weddellii
GCGGCGGCGGCTCTGCTCCGCTGGGGGCGCGGTGCGGGCGGCGGCGGTCTGCGGGGTCCAGGCGTGCGGAGGGCGGGCTCGGGCGGCGGCGGGGGCAGCTCGGCGGAGCAACTGGACGCCCTGGTGAAGAAGGACAAGGTTGTGGTCTTCCTCAAGGGGACTCCGGAGCAGCCCCAGTGCGGCTTCAGCAACGCGGTGGTGCAGATCCTGCGGCTGCACGGCGTCCGCAACTACGCGGCCTACAACGTGCTGGACGACCCCCAGCTCCGGCAAGGCATTAAAGACTATTCCAATTGGCCCACCATCCCGCAGGTGTACCTCAACGGCGAGTTCGTGGGGGGCTGTGACATTCTGCTGCAGATGCACCAGAATGGGGACCTGGTGGAGGAACTGAAAAAGCTGGGGATCCGCTCGGCCCTTTTGGATGAAAAGAAAGACCAAGACTCAAAGTGAGGGTGGCCCGGGGCCTCCCCGAGTAGTAGGGGGCTGTCGGCG
>NW_027863062.1:0-13217 GCF_054177405.1 Leptonychotes weddellii
AAAAAAAAAAGAAATGCATTTTTCAATTTACAAGCACATGAGTGTTTCTAATTATTGTTTTTTAATTATAACCTAATTGTATTTTGATCAGGGAAGTGCCAGAGTCTAATTTTTGGCCTAGCATGTAATCTGTTTTTATAAATGTCCCATGTTAACCTAAAGAAAATATATTTTCCTTGTTGGGTCAAGTATTGTATTCACAATTGTATTCAAGTTTGTTATGTGAACTGTTCAGATCTTCTGTGTACTTATTTGACTCATTGTCAGCTTGATCTATCAATTAATGAGAGGGCTCTGCTCAGATGTCCCAGTAGGATGGTAGATGTGTTATTGTTCCTTGTAGGTACCTACATTTTTGTTTTATATTTTGAGGTTATCTTTTAGGTGTATGTAACTTCAGAATTATTGAGCCTTTTTAAAGAATTGAAACTTTATTTGTAGTGATGTTGCTTCTCACTTGTAATCCTTTTTTATTTTTTTGCCTTATGTTCTGCTTTGTCTTATTCATGGCTCTTTATTCATTGATTTTCAAGTTCTCTATAAACTTACATTTTAAGTGTTTCATTTATGAATGCTATGAAACTGGATTTGCTGTGTTTTCTAGTATGACGATCTTTTAATTAGTTTAGTGCATTTATCTTTACTGTGATTACTTAAGTATTTAAATTTATAACTGTGGTAGAAATAAATGTGCTTTCCATTTACCTGCTTAAAACCCTTTACGTCTTTAGAATGTTTTAATCCTGACCATGCCTTCGTCAATATTTTCATTCCAGTCAGTTCCTTTCTCCTTTTTTCTTGGCTTTCTTTTTTTCCTGATTCAACTTTCCTTCATACTTATTTAGAAATTATGAACTGTATGTCTATCTTACATGATACTCCAGTAATTTTAACATGTATTGAGTCTAAATTTAATTTATTCTTCTCTCAAACAATGCAAGAATCTTTAGAATACTTTAATTTGGTGTTATATCTCTTTCAACTTGTATGCCATTGTATTCAGTATTTTAGTTCTAGTTTATTTTTATACTCTCAAATTTGACATTATTATTACTGTATTTTACCTTTATACAAGAATTTCTCTTATGTCTCAGTGCTCTCTGAGTTTACTTCTGCCTGAAATACTTCATTTAGAATTTCAACTAGTGAGGTAATCTGTCAATGGTAAATACTCAGCTTTTGTTTGTCATAAAATGTTTTTATTAAATTTTATTCCTGAAAGAGAGTTTTGGTGGGTAAATAATTCTAGTTTCACAGTTATTTTCTCTCAGATTATGAAGACATTTTTCTACTTTGTTCATCTCATATTATTAATCATCAGGATGGTTACATTTCCTTTGTAGATTATCTTTTCTTCCCCATGTGGTTGCTTTTGAGATATTCCACATTTGCTAAAAAATTGCTAAATTACTATGATTTGTGAGGTTATAGTACTATGATTTGTGATTGGGATAGACAACTACATATACCTATACAATCATCATATAAAACAATATATAGAATATTTCAACCTTCTCAGAAAGTTTGCTTTTATAATCTCTTACCCCTAGAGGCAGCATAGCTTAGTTTTCCCATTCTTGAATTTTATATAAATGTAATTATAATGTATGTACTCTTCTGTATCTGGCTTCTTTTTTTAATCTTTATTTAGTTATTTTTTTTGAGAGAGAGAGAGAGCACATGCCCATGAGCAGGGGGAGGGGCAGGGAGAGGGAGGAGGGGAAAGAGAGGAGAGAGAGAGAATCCTAAGCAGGCTCCATGCTCAGCTTGGCTCAGAGCCTGACACAGGACTTGATCTCACCACTGTGAGATCATGACCTGAGAGGAAACCAACAGTCAGATTCTTAACTGACTGAGCCACCCAGGCAGCACTGTATCTGGCTTCTTATCTTCAATATAAGACTACTGAGACAAATCCATGTTGTTGTAGGTTTCAGTGGTTTGTTCCTTTTTATTTTTAAATAGTATTATTATATAATTATACCTCAATTTGTTTATCCATTCTTCTTTGTTGTTGCATATTTGCGTTTTATCCAGTTTGGGGCTTTTATGAATAGAGCTCCTGGGTACATTTTTGTACAAGTCTTTTTGCAGATGTAGATTTTCATTTCTTTTTCAGGGGTAGAATTTCTGGATCATGGGATAGGCAAATATTAAACTTTGTAAGAAAGAGTCAAATCACTTTCCAAAACAATTACTTACCAGCAATGTATGAGCATTCCAATTGCTCCATATTTCTACCAATATTTGGTGTTTTCATTACAATGGCAATTAAGTGGTATGTCTTTTTTTAATTTCAGTTTTTAATTTAAATTCTAGTTCGTTAATGTATATGGTAAAATTGGTTTCAGGTGATTCATTACTTACATATAATACCCAATGCTCATTACAACAACACTCTCCTTAACACCCATCACCCAATTAGCCCATCCTCCACCCATCTCTCCTCCAGCAACCCTCAGTTTGTTCTCTGTAGTGAAGAGTCTTTTATGGTTTGCTTCCCTTTTTTTTTTTCCTTCCCCATGTTCATCTATTTTGTTTCTTAAATTCCACAAATGAGTGAAATCATATGGTATTTGTCTTTCTCTGACTGACCTGTTTCACTTAGCATAATGCACTCTAGCTCTATCCACATTGTCAAAAATGGCAAGGTTTCATTCTTTTTGATGGGTGAGTAATATTCCATTATATATATACCACATCTTCTTTATCCATTCATCAGTTGATGGACATTTGGACTCTTAACATAGTTTGGCTATTGTTGATAATGCTGCTATAAACATCGGGGTGCATGTGCCCCTTCAAATCTGTATTTTTGTGTTCTTTGGATAAATACCTAGTAGTGTAATTTCTGGGTCATGGGGTAGTTCTGTTTTTAACTTTTTGAGGAATCTCCATACTGTTTTCCAGAGTGGCTGCACCAGTTTGCATTTCCACCCACAGTGTATGAGTGTTCCCCTTTCTACCCATCTTTGTCAACTTCTGTTGTTTCCTGTGTTGTTAGTTTTAGCCATTCTGATAGGTGTGAGGTATATCTCATCGTGGTTTTGATTTGTATTTCCTTGATGATGAGTGATGTTGAGCATCTTTTCACGTGTCTGTTAGCCATCTGTAGGTCTGCCTTGGAAAAATGTCTGTTCATATCTTCTGCTCATTTCTTAACTGGATTATTTATTTTGAGTTGTTGAGTTTCATAAGTTCTTTATAGATTTTGGATACTAACCCTTTATCAGATATGTCATTTGCAAATATCTTCTCCCATTCCATTGGTTGTCTTTCAATTTTGTTGATTGTTTCCTTCACTGTGCAGATGATTTTTTTTTAAGATTTTATTTATTTATTTGACAGAGCGAGAGAGCACAAGCAGGGGGAACAGTAGAGGGAGAGGGAGAAGCGGGGCTTGATCCCAGGACCCTGAGATCATGACCTGAGCTGAAGGCAGATGCTTAACCATCTGAGCCACCCAGGTGCCCCTGTGCAGAAGCTTTTTATCTTGATGAAGTCCCAGTCATTATTGTTTATATTTGCATTTCCTTGATGACTAATGATGTTGAGTATTTTTCATGAGCTTATTGACCACTCCCAAATGACCTTTTGCAAATTATATGTTCAAGTCTTTTACCTAGTTTTTGATTGGGTTGTTTGTCCTTTTACCATTAATTTGTAGTATTTCTTTATACAAGTCCTATGGCATATATATGTTTTGTGAATATTGGCTATTTGGGGTCTTCGGTGGCTCCATACACATTTTAGAATTGTTTCTTCTGTTTCTATGGGAAAAAAAGCCACTGGAAATTTGATAGAGATTTTATTGAATCTATAGGTTTTGGGTAGTATGAATACTGTGATATTAACTCTCCTGATCCATGAACATGGGATATATTTCCATTTATTTGGGTCATCTTTAATTTCTTTTTATCAATGTCATAGTTTTTGGTGTAGAGATCTTTCACTTCCTTGGTTAAACTTGCTACTAAGTATTTTATTGTTTTTGATGCTATTGTAAATGGAATTGTTTTCTTCCCCTTTTTCAGATTGTTTATTGTTAGTATATAGAAACACAACTTATTTCTGCATGTTGATTTCATATGCTTCAACTTTACTGAACTTGATTATTTTTAACAGTTTCTTGGTGGAGTCTTTAGGATTTTCTATATATAAGATCATATCATCAAGCAGAGACAATTTTCCTTCTCCCTTTCTGATTTGGATGCCTTTTATTTCTTTTTCTTGCCTGATAGCTCTGGTTAAGATTTCCTATACTGCGTTGAATAGGAGTGGTGAGAGTGGGAACTCTAGTCTTGTTCTTGATCTTAGAGGAAAATTTTCAACCTTTCACCGTTGGCTATAATGTTAGCTGTAGGCTTGCATATATCACCATTATTATGTTGAGATATGTTCTCTCTATACCCAATTTGTTGAGAGTTTTTATTAAGAAAGGATGTTGTATTTTGTCAAATGTTTTTCTGCATGTTTTGAGATGATCATATGATTTTACCTTTCATTCTATTAATGTAGTGTATCACATTTATTGATCTGTATATGCTGAACCATCCTTTCATCCAGAAATACATTTCATTTGATCATCATGTATGATCCTTTCAATATGCTGTTGAGTTCAGTTTACTAGTATGTTGTTGAGAATTTTCGCATCTCTTCATCATCATTTCTTGTAGTGTCCTTTTCTGATTCATATCAGGGTAATGCTGGCCTTATGAAATGAGTTTTGGAGTTTCCTCCTCCTCAGTTTTTTGCAAGAGTTTGAAAAGGATTGTCATTAATTCTTCTTGAAATATTTGATAGAATTTACTAGTGAAGCCATCTATTCCTGGGCTTTTCTTTGATGAAAGATTTGTGCTTACTGATTCAATCCCTGACTCACTATTAGTCTGTCAGATGTTCTACTTCCTCCTGATTTAGTCTTGGTAGATGATATCTTTTTAGTAATATATTTCTTTCTTCTAGATTGTCAAGTATATTGGTCTATAATTGTTCATAGTAGTCTCTTATGGTCATCTGCTTTTCTGTAGAATTTGTAGTAATGTCTACACTTTCATTTCTGATTTTAGTAGTTTGAGTATTCTTTTTCCTTAATCTAGTTAAAGTTTCACCAATTTTGTTTATCTTTTCAAAAAACAATTCTTAGGTTTGTTCATCTTTTCTATTGTTTTTCTGGTCTCCATTTATTTCTGCTCTGATCTTTGTTATTTCCATTTTTCTGCTACTTTGGGCTTAGTTTGTTCTTCTTTTTCTAGTTCCTTGAAGTATAAAGTTAGGTTGATTACTTTAGATCTTTCTTTTTCCTTAGCAAGGGTATTTACCACACTAAATGCCTCTTCTTGAACTATTTTTTTGCATCCCATAAGTTTGTTAGATTGTGTTTTCTTTTCCATTCGTTTCGAGATATTTTTTGAATTTCCTTTTGATTTCATCTTTGATTCATTAGTTGTTCAGTGTGTTGTTTAATGTCCACATATTTGTGAATTTTCCAGTTTTACTCCTGTTACTGATCTAGTTTTGTACTATTGTGGTCATAAAAGATATATGGTATAATTTCAATATTTTAAAATTTTCTAAGGCTTGTTTTTTTTAACCTAACATTTGATCTATCCTGGGGAATGTTCCATGTGTGCTCGAGAAGAATGTGTATTCTGTTGCTGTTGGATGGAATATTCTGTATATGTCTGTTAGGTCCATTTGGTCTAAACTATGGTTCAAGGCCAACTTTCCCTTATTGATTATCTATCTAGATGATCTATCCATTGTTGAAAATGGAGTACTGAAGTCCCCTACTATTATTATATTATTGTGTATTGGTCCCTTCAGATCTGTTAGAATTTGCTTAATGTATGGTGCTCTGATGTTGGGAGCATACATATTTACAACTGTTATATCCTCTTGAGGAATTGGCTTCTTTATTATTACATAATTACTTTCTTTGTCTCTTATTAAACTTTTTAACTTATAATCTATTTTGTCTGATGTAAATATAGCTACCCCACTCTATTTTGGTTTCCACTTGCATGAGCTGTCTTTTTCTATCCCTTCACTTTGAGCCTATATATGTCCTTGAAGCTAAAGTGAGTCTTTTATAAGCAGCATATAATGGGGTCTTATTTTTTATACATGCAACCATTCTATACCTTTTGATTGGAGAATTTAATCCATTTACATTAAAAGTGATTATTGTTAGGTAAGGACTTACCAATTCCACTTTATTAATCATTTCCCTGCTCTTTTATATTCCTCTGCTCTTTTCTTCCTCTCTTGCTGTCCCTTTGTAAATTCATGATTTTCCACAATGGTATACTTTGATTCCCTTCCTTTATCTTGTGTGTACCTATGATAGCTGGGTTTTGTTTTGTTTTCTTTTCGCTGTGGTTTCCCTTTGGCTTACTTGAAACATCTGTCTAGTTGGGGCTGATAGCAGCTTACCTTCCATCACATACAAAACTCTACCATTTTATTTCCCCACCCCATATTTTATGTTTTTCTGTCACAGTTTACATCTCTTTAAAATTTTTAGTGTATTTTTATGTTTATTTTTTTATTCAAATACAATTAACATACAGTGTTATATTAGCTTCAGGTGTACACTATAATGATTCAATAATTCTATACATTCTCAGTGCTCATCAAGATAAGTGTACTCTTAATGCCCCTCCCCCTGGCAACCATCAGTTTGTTCTCTATATTTAAAAGTCTGGTTTTTGTCTCTTTTTTTTCTTTGCTTGTTTGTTTCTTAAATAGCACATGTGAGTGAAATCACATGATATTTGTCTTTCTCTGACTGACTTATTTCACTTAGCATTATACTCTCTATGTCCACCCATGTTGTTACAAATGGCAAGATTTTATTTCATTTTTATAGCTGAGTACTAATCTGTTATATAAATATACCATATCTATGGATGGACACTTGTGCTGCTTCCATATTTTGGCTATTGTAAATAATACTGCAATAAACATATGGGTGCATATATGTTTTCAAATTAATGATTTCCTTTTCTTTGGGTAAATACCCAGCAGTAGAATTACTGGATGATGTGGTAATTCTATGTTTAATTTTTTTGAGGAACCTCCATTCTTTATCTCAGAAGGGCTGCACCAATTTGCATTCCCACCAACAGTGCATGACAGTTCCTTTTCCTCCACATCCTAACACTTATTATTTGTTGTGTTTTTTATTCTAGCCATTCTGACAGATGTGAGGCAATATCTCACTTGGTTTTGATTTGCATTTCCCTGATGATTAATGCTGTTGAACAGCTTTTCATGTCTCCATTGGCCATCCATATGTCTTCTTTGGAAAAATATCTACTTGGGTCCTCTGCTCATTTTTTAACTGGATTATTTCATTTTTTATGGTGTTGAGTTGTGTAAGTTCTTTGTGTATTTTGGGTATTAACCTGTTACTGGATATATACATTGCAGATATCTTCTCTTATTCAGTAGGTTGCCTTCTTATTTTGTTGATGGTTTCCTTTGCCGTGTCAAAGCTTTTTACTTTGATGTAATCTCAATAGTTTAATTTTGCTTTTGTTCCCCCCAACTGAGGAGACATATCTAGGAAAATGTTTCTACTGATGATAAGAAATTACTGCCTGTGTTTTCTTCTAGGAGTTTTATGGTTTCAGGTCTCACATTTAGGTCTTTAATCCATTTTGAGTTTATTTTTGTGCATGGTGTAAGAAAGTGGTCTGGTTTCATTCTTCTATATGTAGCTGTCCAGTTTCCCCAGCACTGTTTATTGAAAAGACTGTCCTTTCTGCATTGTATATTTTAGCATCTTTTGTCATAGATTAATTGACCATAAAAGTATGGGTTTATTTCTAGGATGTCTATTCTGTTCTATTGCTCTTTGTGTCTATTTTTGTGCCTATACCATACTGTTTTGATTACTACCACTCTGTAGGATATCTTGAAATCTGAAATTGTGATCCTCCACCTTTGTTGTTCTATCTCAAGATTGCTTTGACTGTTCAGGGTCTTTTGTGGTTCCATACAAATTTGAGGATTATTTGCTCTGGTTCTGTGGAAAATGCTGTTGGTATTTTGATAGTGATTCCATTAAATCTGTAGATTGCTTTGGGTAGTATGGACATTTTAACAATATTGGTTCTCCCAATCCATGAATATGGACTATCTTTCCATTTGTTTGTGTCCTCTTCAATTTCTTTCATCAGTGTTTTACAGTTTTCAGAGCATAGGTCTTTCATCTCCTTGGCTAAGTTTATTCTTAGGTATTTTATTCTTTTTGGTGTAATTATAAATGGGATTATTTTCCTAATTTCTCTTTCTGCTGTTTCATTAGTAGGATATAGAAATGCAACAGATTTCTGTATATTAATTTTGTATCCTGAAAGTTCACTGAATTCACTTATCAGGTCTAGTAGTTTTTGGTGGAGTCTTTAGGATTTACTATATTATAGTGTCATATCATTGGGAAATATTGATAGTTTTACTTCTTCTTTCCTAATTTGTATGCCTTTTATTTCTTTTTCTTGTCTGATTGCTGTGGCTAGAACTTCTAGTACTATGTTGAATAAAAACAATGAGAGTGGACATCCTTGTCTTGTTCCTGACCTTGGACCTGACCCTGGAGGGAAAGCTCTCAGTTTTTCGCCATTGAGTATGATGTTAGCTACAGGTTTTTAATATATGACCTTTATTTTGCTGCGGTATGTTCCCTCTAAACCTAGTTTTTATCATGAATGTTATACTTGTCAAATGCTCTTTCTGCATCAGTTGAGATGATGATATGGGTTTTTATCCTTTCTCTTGTTAATGTGATGTGTCATTATTTGTGAATAACGAACCACCTTTGCATCCCAGGAATAAATCCCACTTGATCACGGTGAATGATTATTTAAATGCATTGTTGGATTTGTTTTGCTGATATTTTGTTGAGAATTTTTACATCTGCGATCAGAGATATTGGCCTGTAGTTCTCTTTTTTTCTTATAGTGACTTTATCTGTTTTGGTATCAGGGCAGTGCTGGCCTCATGGAATGAATTTGGAAGCTTTCCTTCCTTTTCTATTTTTTGGAATAGTTTGAGAAGAATAGGTATTACTTCTTCTTTAAATGTTTGGTAGAATTTACCTGTGAAGCTATCTGTTCCTGGACTTTTGTTTTTTGGAGGGGAGTTTGCTGATTACCAATTCAATTACATTGCTAGTAATCAGTCTGTTGAAATTGTCTATCTTTTCTTGATTCAGTTTTGGAAGGGTTATGTTTCTAGGAATTTATCCATTCCTTCTAGATTGTACAATTTGTTGGCATGTAATTTTTCATAATATTCTCTTATAATTGTTTGTATTTCTATGATGTTGATCTTTCTCCTCTTTTATTTCTGATTTTCAGTTCTCTTTCTCTCTCTCTCTCAATCTCTCTCCCTCAATCTCTCTCTCTCCATCTCTTTCTGTATGTGTGTGTGTTTGTCTGTCTGTCTGTCTCTCTCTCTCTTTTTGATGAGTCCAGCTAAAGGTTTGTCAATTTGGTTGATCTTTTCAAAGAACTGGCTTCTGGTTTTATTGATCCATTCTATTGTGGGGTTGTTGTTTTTTTTTTTTTTTTTTTGGTCTTGATTTCATTGAATTCTCTAATCTTTATTATTTTTCTTTCTTCTACTGGCTTTGGGCTTTGTTCTTTTTCTAGCTCCCTTAAGTATAAGGTTAGCTTGTTTATTTGGGATCTCTCATATTTTTGAGCTAGGTCTTTTTAGAACAGCTTTTGCTGCATCTCAAAGATTTTGGACCATTGTGTTTTCATTTTTATTCGTCTCCTTGTATTTTTTTATTTTTTCTTTGATTTCTTCCTTGAACCATTTATTTATTGTTCACTAGAATGTTATTTAGCTTCCATGTATTTGTGTCCTTTTCAGATCTTTTCTTGTGATTCATTTCTAGTCTCATACATACCATTGTGTCCAGGAAAAATGCATGATATGATTTCAGTCTTTTTTAATTTATTGGGACTTGTTTTTCTGTCTAACATGTGATCGATTTTGTAAAATGTGTAATGGACTCTTGAAAAGAATGGGTATTCTGCTGCTTTTAAATGGAATGTTCTGAATATCTGTTAGGTCCATCTGGTTTAAAGTGTAATTCAAAGCCACTGTTTCCTTGTTGATTTTCTGTCTCTATGATCTATCCATTGAAATGACGTGTTAAGGTCCCCTACTGTTATTGTGTTACTGTCAATTTCATCCTTTATGTCTTAATAGTTGCTTTATATATTTAGGTGCTCCCATATTGGGTGCATAAATATTTATAGTTGTTATGTCCTCTTGTTGCATTGTTCCCTCTATCATTATGCCATGTCCTTCTTTCTCTCTTGTTAGTCTTTGGGGTTTTCTTGTTTGTTTGTTTGTTTTTAGATTTTATTTATTTATTTGACAGAGAGAGAGAGCACAAACAGGGGGAGTGGCAGGCAGAGGGAGAGGGAGAAGCAGGCTCCCCACCAAGCAGGGAGCCCGAGGCAGGACTTGATCCCAGGACCCTGGGATCATGGCCTGAGCCAAAGGTAGACATTTAACTGAGTGAGCCACCCAGGTGCCCCTTGTTAGTCTTGGTTTTAAAGTCTATTTCGTTTGATGTAAATATTGCCACCTCAGCTTTCTTTTCACTTCCATTTGTATGATAAATGTTTTTCTATCCCTTCACTTTCAATCTGCATGTGTCTAGAGTTCTGAAGTGAGTCTATTGTAGGCAGCATATAGCTACAGCTTACTTTTTAATCTGTTCAGTCACCCTATGTCTTTTGACACAAACGATTGGAGCACTTACTTTTTTCACATTTAAATAACCACTGATAGGTGTGTACTTATTGCCATCTTGTTATTTGTTTTATGGTTGTTTTTGTAGTTCCTCTTGGATCCTTTCTTTTTCTTTTGCTCAATTCCCCTGTATTTTGATGGCTTTCTTCAGTGATATGCTTGGATTCCTTTCTCTTTATTTATTGTGTATTTATTAAGGGTTTTTGATTTGTGGTTGCCATTAGGTTCACCAGAACCAGGCACGTCAGGGATGTCTCCCATGTGGGTTTTGTATGCCCTACTGTTGTGGCTACTGTTGTGGCTAAGCCACATTTGCCTTCAGTCCAGTCAGCTGCATTGGCTCACTTTTGCCTTTTGTGGGTGCACCTGGTGGGATTTAGTGCCTGTGCTATTAAGGGACCAATCTGGAGCCACTATGCGCTTGCAGTTCGGCAGTTTCAGAAGTCAGAGCAGATGCCTGTCCTCAGCTGCAGTCTCACCAACCTACAGGGCACCCTCCCTGCCTTGTCCCAAAAGGCCTTCACTGGTGGGTGGATCTGGCAGTTAGACCAGATGCCTGCCCCCATTCCATTTGCTGGGGCTGCGCTTGCACCAACCTGCAGGGTGATCTCCCTGCCTATGCCTTGGGAGGCTTTAGTTGGTTGGTGGAGTTGGCAGTGAGACTCAAAAGTTGCCCCCAGTCTGTCTGCGTGTGCTACAGTCATATTGAACTGTAGGGCTTTCTTCCTGTGCTGTCTCTGAGAGTTTTTTGTTGCTGAGTAAGGTCATAGTCAGACCAGATGCCTGCCCCAAGTATGTGTGCTGGAACTGCAGTGACACCGACCAGCAGGGAACTCACTCTACACTGCCAGCTACAAGGTTCAGCTGCTGGGACTATGGGAACACTGGTTTGTGTGTGTGTGTGTATGTATGTGTGTGTGTGTGTGTGTGTGTGTTTGGTTATCTTCCCCTCTCCACAAGGCTGGAGTCACTTTTGAGAGCCACTTGTCCCTGCCCAGACTACTTTTGCAAGTAGTAGGGATGTGGCAGGAGCTACTTTGAAGGGACACCTGCTAAGTGGGGTAGGTTGGATGGGGTGGACACGCAGGAGAGCATGGAGGCGGAACATGCAGTGTTGGCAAGATATGTGGATTGTGTTCATGCCATTTCCCACAAGTTTCAGCTGTCTAGGCTGGCAGGGGGCAGAGAAATGGTGCCTGCCAGCTCTTTTGTTCTTGGAGAAGTCTCCTAAAGATTCTCCCTGCTGCTCCAGCACACATTCTGAGATTAGTAAATAAATCTACACCTCAGTAAATAAATCTGCCATATACCTCAGGCCCTTTCCAAATTGCTGCTTCTATGCTATATTGTGGCTGGGTTATTTATTATGCTGGCTTTTTAAGGGTGGGGATTCAGTTTCCTATTGCCCTCTGGATCTCCTGGAGCTAAGCCCTCTGATTTTTATAGTATTCAGAATTAAGCCCTGTTGATTATAAAAACTCATGAAATTGAGCCCCACCAGTTTTTAGAGCCAAATATCATGGTTACTCGTCTTCCCAGTTTGGGTCCCCAATACCTGGGGTGCCTGGTGTGGAGTCTGATGCTCTTGCTTCTCCATGCTTGTGATGTTCCTCCCATTTGTGGTTAATCTCACCAGAGTGTTGGGTTCCCAACCATGTTTCTGCCCCTTCTACCCTTTTCAATGTGGCCTCCTCTCTGTGATTAACTGTGGAAAGTCTGTTCTGCTAGTCTTTGGGTCGCTTTCTGTATTAGTTGCACTCATATGGCTGTTAATGTCAGTGTTTCTGTGGGATTTAGAGAGTTCAGGATCCTCCAACTCTGCCATCTTCCCAGAACTCTACATCTCTTTATGTTGTGAATCTGTTACCAAATTATTTCAGCTATAACTGTTTTTAATAATTTTGTCCTTTAACATTTATACTAAAGGTAAGTGGCTAACACACCACCTTGTTACAATATTAACTTATCCAGAATCTCATCATATACTTACCTTTACTAGTGTGTTATGTATTTTCATGTTTTCTTTTTACTTATTAGAAGCCTTTTATTTTGGGCGCCTGGGTGGCTCAGTTGGTTAAGCGACTGCCTTCGGCTCAGGTCATGATCCTGGAGTCCCAGGATCGAGTCCCGCATCGGGCTCCCTGCTTGGCAGGGAGTCTGCTTCTCCCTCTCCCACTCCCCGTTTGTGTTCCCTCTCTCGCTGTGTCTTTCTCTGTCAAATAAATAAATAAAATCTTTAAAAAAAAAAAAAAAGCCTTTTATTTTGGCTTAAAGAACTGTTTCAGCATTTCTTGTAAGGAAATTCTAGTAGTGATAAACCCCCTCAACTTTTATTTGTTTGGGAAAGTCTTCATCCTGCCTTCATTTCCAAAGGAAAGATTTACTGGTAAAGTGTTCTTGGTTGACAATTTTTTCTTTTAGCACTTTGAATATGTTAT
>NW_027863063.1:0-1880 GCF_054177405.1 Leptonychotes weddellii
GCGGCCGCTGGAGGCCCCTCCCCCGCCGTCTATCCTCCCGAATATCGCCTCGGATTCACTTCTCCGCATGTCCTACCTTCCAGAAAGTGGTCGCTTTTCTGATGAGAGAGTTGTTGCTATTCTTTTCTTCAATCTCCTGTTGAGTTTGTAGGTGTTCAGAATGGTTTGATCCCTATCCAGCTGAATTCCTGAGAGGAGACGAAATCCAGTCTCCTACTCCTCCGCCATCTTGCTCCGCCCCCCATTTCCATGTGAATTTTAGAATTAGCTCGTCAGTTTCTACAAAAGAGACTACTTCTATTTTGATTGGAATTATTTGAATCTGTAGATCAATTTGGGGGGAATTGAAATCTCCTGGTACTGAGTTTTCATGGACAATGTGTAGTTCTCCAATTATGTAGGTCTTCCTTAATTTCTCTGAGCAGTGTTTAGTTGTTTTCAGTGTACATTCTTGCAGATCTTTTGCCAGATTTATCCCTAAGTATTTCCTATTTGTATTTAACTTTCTGACCATTTGGTACAGTTACAATGATGGTTTCATGTCCTTATCTATCATTTCTAAAATTTGTCTAGGTTCTAGATTGGTTTCAATTGATTCACTTTTCTCAGCATCTTGGTTCAAACTTTCCTGCTTTTGCATTTCTGTAATCTTCGACTGGTTAACAGACATTATTGGGTGCTAGATATTTTTGTATTCTTATAAATATTCTTGAGTTTTTTTCCTGGGATGCGGTTATTTGAAAGCACTTTGATCCTTTTGGATCTCTCTTTTAAATATTTGTTGGGTGGGACAAGAGCAGCAGTATTCTTTGCAACTGAGGTAAGGCCCTTCTCAGTACTCTACACAATGCCCGATAAATTGTATGTTCTAGTCTCTGGAAGACCTGGATATTTTGGGGAAAAAAAAAAAGGACCTTGACCTCCAGCTCATGGTACATACAAATATTAATTTGTGATGGGCCATAGGAAATCATAGAAGAATGTTTTCATGGTCTGAAGATAGGAAATTGTTTATCATATAGGACATAAAAATGCTAAGCGTAAAGGAAAAATTGATAAAAGTTAAAATCTCATCCAAATCCATTGCTTAAAAATGAGTAGTAATACTAGAGACTAGGAGAAAATGTTTGCCATATGTGTATCTGTTAAAAGACTCCTATGTACACTCTCTGAAGAACTTCTACAGCTGCTCTAAGATTTTATCTTTATCAGTGGTTTTTAGTCATGTGATTGATATACTCTGGTGTGCTTTTCATTGTGCATATCCTACTTGAGCTTCTTCTATTTGTGAGTTTATTACTTTTATAAAAATCTGGAAAATTATTGGCCATTATTTCCTCAAATGCTTTTTCTAATCTTTCCTTTTTTTTCTTCTTGGTTCTAATTACACGTACATCAGACTGTTTAATACTGTTCCACAGTTGCTTAGGCTCTATTTTTTTTTTTGCAGTCCTTTTTCCCCCCCTCTCTTCCATTTTTGTTAGTTTCTACTGCCATGTTCTAAAATTTACTGTCCTTTTCATTCAGAGACTGTGTTTTTCATCTCTGTAAGTTCCATTTTTATGTCTTCCATTTTCCTTTTTTTTTTTTTTAAGATTTTTATTTATTTATTGAGAGAGAGAGAATGATAGAGAGCATTAGAGGGTGGAGGGTCAGAGGGAGAAGCAGACTCCCTGCTCAGCAGGGAGCCCCATGTGGGACTCGATCCTGGGACTCCAGGATCATGACCTGAGCTGAAGGCAGTCGCTTAACCAACTGAGCCACCCAGGCGCCCTTCCATTTTCCTTTTTATCATATTTTGTTTTAAATAAATACTGAGCCTATCCATATAAACTGTTTGAAAGCTTCCTTGTTTGCTAATTTTTTTTTTTTTTTTTTTT
>NW_027863064.1:0-254 GCF_054177405.1 Leptonychotes weddellii
TCACTGGAATTTTCAGACATTTTTCAGGTCTACAAATACAAAAACATGTTGTCACGTTGGGTACATTTTTAAAAAATTCTACAGGAAGCACTATATGTGCCCAAATATGAAACATAGCTTACTGCCTACCTTCCAGGTAGAAACTGAGACAACCCACCCATAGATTTATCATGTAGGACATATAACTGCATACCTGTACTAACAAACACAACCAAACTTTTAAGACATCCTCCTGAGCTAGAATAGTACAGACA
>NW_027863065.1:0-254 GCF_054177405.1 Leptonychotes weddellii
AATCAGTAATTTTCCTATGCATTGACAAAAATTAGAAAACATAACAGGAAAAAGGTGTCCAATTGTTACATCAGTACAAGACTATAAAATACCTAGGAATAAACTAGGAAGAGCTGCATGAATCCTTTATGGGGAAAAAAACCCCCACAAAACTATGGAAGAAGATCTGAAAGAAATGGAGAGGCACACGTAGGCTCACCAGGTTCCTGCTTGGTTCAGACTGAGCGGCCATCAGATGAGGTGGCCCTAACACC
>NW_027863066.1:0-254 GCF_054177405.1 Leptonychotes weddellii
GTATATACTATAGAATGATCACACCAAGTGTAGTTAACATCTTTTTTTTAAAGATTTTATTTATTTACTTGAGAGAAAGAGACAGAGATAGCAACAGAGAGTACAAGCAGGGAGGAGAGGGAGAAGCAGGCTCTCCACTAAGCAGGGAACCTGATGCAGGGCTTGATCCCAGGACCCTGGGATCATGATCTGAGCCAAAGGCAGATGCTTACCTGACTGAGCCACCCAGGCACCCCCGTAGTTAACATCTTAAC
>NW_027863067.1:0-254 GCF_054177405.1 Leptonychotes weddellii
GGCACAGAGAACCCCTCTTAAAATCAATAATAGTAAAATAGTATTAATAGTAAAAGTGTAGTAAAACTTACAAGTCTCAGAGACAAAGAGAAAATCTTGAAAGCAGCTCGGGAAAGAGATCTGTAACCTACAATGGTAGAAACATTAGATTGGCAACAGACCTATCCACAGAGACCTGGCAGGCCAGAAAGGACTGGCATGATATATTCAGAGCACTAAATGACAAAAATATGCAGCCAAGAATACTATATCCA
>NW_027863068.1:0-254 GCF_054177405.1 Leptonychotes weddellii
CCAGAGAGAAACAAAGTCCCATGGGCTTAAGTCCCCTTCTGTTGGACTCTGTTATTTGCATTTGGAGACATTCCTAGGGATGCATTCCTAGGGAGCTATGTGGCCTGAGCTTTCTATGATTACCTGGGAGTATCTGATGCACCTTAGGTAAGTTTTACACCTTGTCATCTAGCAAACCTGGACGACCCACTTCCAGAGTTCCTGGTCCTACCATCTTATTACCTGTTCTTTAACCTTGACTTTCATCTCCAGGG
>NW_027863069.1:0-254 GCF_054177405.1 Leptonychotes weddellii
CACGCGCGCACGCTCAGACGCGCACACGCTCAGACACGCGCACGCTCAGACACGCGCATGCTCAGACGTGCACGCTCAGACGCGCACGCTGACATGCTCAGACACGTGCACGTTCAGACGCGCACGCTCAGACATGCTCAGACACGCGCACGCTCAGACACGCTCAGACACGCTCAGACACGCGCACGCTCAGACGCGCGCATGCTCAGAGACGCGTGCACACTCAGACACGCTCAGACACGCGCACGCTCAGA
>NW_027863070.1:0-254 GCF_054177405.1 Leptonychotes weddellii
GCCCTAACCAGGACAGTAGTCCACTTCTCCCAGAGGGATACCCCTGGTCTAAGAGTAGAGCTCTGAGTGGAGATGCTAGACCCTGGTCTTCTCAGTTAGCTCCTCCTGGCATGGAATATTTGCCCTATAAGTGAGCCTGGGCAGAAGCCCTTGAGTCTCAGTATCCTCAGCCTACTGCCCCTGGATTAGAGCTTCTTTTCTATGCCTGGGAACTGTTTCGGGAAAGGAGACAGGTTCTCTTGGCCATGCCTGCC
>NW_027863071.1:0-254 GCF_054177405.1 Leptonychotes weddellii
CATGACCTGAGCCAAAGGCAGGCGCTTAGCCAACTGAGCCACCCAGGTGTCCCTAAAATAAATAAATCTTAAAAGAAAAAAAATGAAGGTAAAATGAAGACTTTCTCAGACCAATAACAACTGAGAAAATTCACGACCAGCAGACCTGCACAGGCCAGAAATAAAGGAAATTCTTCAGGCAGAAGGAAAATGAAGTCAGAATGATGTCTGCCTCAACACAGTAGTAAACAGTTCCAGAGATGGTAAATATGTGG
>NW_027863072.1:0-254 GCF_054177405.1 Leptonychotes weddellii
AGCAACATTAGGATCAGCGTGCAGGGACCTGGGGACCAATGAAGCTTCGTACAGCCGTTGCCTCACGGGTGGTGTGCCCACATATGGTGTGAGGGCAGCACGGACCACACAGATCCTCCTCGAGCCCCTGTCCGCGGGTGCGTAATGGAGGCTTGCCGTGCAGCAAGGGCTATCCTGGCTGCCCTCGTTCACGAGCATTGAGGGCGGAGGAGTGGAAGGGACGTGCATGCCGAGTTCATTTTCTCCTGCCTTCA
>NW_027863073.1:0-254 GCF_054177405.1 Leptonychotes weddellii
AAATATTTGTAAATAAAGAATGTGTTACCTTCAAAACCCAAAAAGACCTAAAAAATGTTGGGCCTGTTTACTATTATGGTTGCTAAGAAGGTAAATAACTGTTTATTGATAGTGCCAGGGATGGCGCTTTTCTCAGTTTACCAAATAATTTTTGGGAATTTAAGTGAAATGGCAAGACCTTGCACTATGTGTAGGATAACGGCCCATCCCCTTTTTGTGAGTTACTTTGTAAGCATTTGTATGTCTTAAAAGTG
>NW_027863074.1:0-1879 GCF_054177405.1 Leptonychotes weddellii
TAAGCGTCTGCCTTCGGCTCAGGTCATGATCTCAGGGTCCTGGGATCAAGTTCCGCATCCAGCTTCCTAATCAGCAAGGAACTTGCTTCTCCCTCTCTCTCTCCCTCTGCCCCTCCCCACTGCTCATTCTCTCTCTCTCTCAGATAAATAAATAAAATCTTTTAAAAAAAAGATAATGTTTAATACTTAGTTCAAATTGTTATCATGAAAAATTAACATAATGCATGCAAAGGGCAAAAATGCTTATTTGCCATCTGGCAAGTACTCAGTATCAGCTGTTCTCAGAAGCGGTCACTCTGCCTGCCATAACCTGGCACCACCCCATCTGTTTGCTTATTGATCAAATGAGGATAATAATAGTACTGATTCCATAGGATTGCTATGAAGATCAAATAAATGCTTAGAACAGTGTCTAGCATACAGTAAATTCACACCAAATGTTAGTTTTTACTTTTAACTATTAGTACCCAGCATAAAACCTTCTTGCCTAAATTATTACTAATGGGATTTCTATATATCTTATGTTACTAATTAGATTGCAAAAAATCTTGGACAATAGAGATAGGGTCTCGTTTTTCTTCTGTAGCTGCCTTCTCTTCCAGCTTTGCATATAATAAGCTTGAAACCCACATTCTGTAAACCACTGTTTCAATACATAAGTGATTTAGGGAATTAATGTGTAAATTCAAGTAGTGTGAGTTATGGTTTAATTGGTCATTGACAGAAATGAAAAGAAAACACAGAATTCCTTCTCAGTCCATCCAGAGGAATCCAAAGGAAAGTTAAATATTTCTTATCATTTACTAATGCTCTGTAATAGAAATGATTCATCAGCCATATTTGTCTTCTCAGAAATAAGGTACTTTTGGAAAGCTTTTGTGTGCTTCTCATTTCTGCCCTACTCAATAAACAACAGGTGGGATTTTCAAGCAACAGCAGCAACAACAAAAACAGATGGTGGTTGCTTAGCGGCTGTGCTTGTTCTGAAGCCATTTATAAAACAACAGTGCCACCTGTTGGATAGAAAAGGCAAGCCTGATACAACTTTTGTTTGCTCATAGGGCGAGTGTTTATTTATGTCTCCTCCAGGCGATGCGGACTGTTGGGATGCTCTATGACAAAGAAAGAAAAATGAAAAACAATTCCCACTTGCAAGAATCATCCTATTTAGTCAAGCAAATGAAAGATTGTTTCTACTCACAGCTAACATTAGAGTCTCTGTTTTAAAACCTGACAACCCCCACCTAAATCCCCCTGTGGATTTTTGTCTATCTGGCATTTGCTCTATTACTCCTTCACACCCAGTGTGTTCACTCTCTCTGTAAGGGACTGCTGGGAAAAAAAAGCAATCTCTAACACCTGTCACTTAATTAAGAGGAGATATTACTTTTAATAAATCAGATAATTGTTTAACAAATCAGAAAAGATGGTTCCATCTGGGGGAACCAGCTTTGCACTGTCCTCTCCTTGCCATTGTTATGCAGTCAGAAACCTCCGAAAGGTCAAGAAAGAAAAATCAAAAATCAAAAAAAATCAAAATAAAAAAAGAACGAAGAATCAGTTTGATATTCTGATAGTGAGATGACATGTGGATCTCAGCCTTGACTGGAAAATCAAAACAATGTCTTTGTTTGGGACAGTTTTAGAGTGTCTTCAGAGTGGAAGACCTATCACTACTGCTCAAGATGGCACCTTGCCACTCACCAATGCATTAGTCTAACGATGAAACCACCTGGTGCTATTGCTTTTCCCTTGCTAGAAAGCACACACCAAAGTTAACTTTGGCTGGGTTTTGGGCAGCAGAGAAAATCTGGAATTGCTTGCTGCCATTGCCACATGTATTGAAAACCCAAGAGGGCATGACAGATGGGAAGTAAAG
>NW_027863075.1:0-254 GCF_054177405.1 Leptonychotes weddellii
GAATAGGCCCAAAATAAGAGCTCTCAATTTTTCCCAGTCGACAGCGTTTAACTTCTTCTCTAATAATTCATGAGCCCAGGCTTTCACCCTCAAGGATGTTCTGCATCTAAATCAAACTGGCCTCCGTATAACATACTCTGGTTTTCTAACTGGGTGTTCGCTTATGTATTCAACAATATTTGTTATCCACTATGTGCCAAGCTGTTGCTATAATTTTTATCATTAGTAACGGTGCCTAGAAGAGACTATCTCCA
>NW_027863076.1:0-254 GCF_054177405.1 Leptonychotes weddellii
GCAATTTTGCCCCTAGAGAAGGGCGATCAGTATGGGGGACCATGGGGAAGATGGGGAGTCAGTGCTTGAGGGGCTGCCTGCCCACCTGCAGATTCGAAAGGCCGAAGGCATGAGTCAAAGTTTGAATTGGGATAGAGGATATGCTTTCTGGGTCCTGAGCTGCTGGGGTCCTGGACAGAATAGCTGTCCAAGATTTCGAGGTGATTTCACGCATGTGGGGAAATCCATCCTCCCCCAAACCCCAGGGTTCATCC
>NW_027863077.1:0-254 GCF_054177405.1 Leptonychotes weddellii
ATTTGTTGTGTAAGAGCTCAGTGTAAAATACCCATTGGATTTTGGACTTAATGTGAAAAAAGATATAACAGACCTCTTTCTTTCTTTTTTTTTTAAATTTTATTTTATTATGTTATGTTAGTCACCATACAATACATCATTAGTTTTTGATGTAGTGATCCACGATTTGTTGTTTTCGTATAACACCCAGTGCTCCACGCAGTACATGCCCTCCTTAATACCCATCACTGGGCTAACCCATCCCCCCACCCCCC
>NW_027863078.1:0-254 GCF_054177405.1 Leptonychotes weddellii
AGGCTCCTTACACAGATCTAAAAATAAGAACCACCACCGAGCTATGTGCCGGGCGTGATATCTGGCACGGTGCCTGCATCGGTTAAATTACTCGATGGCAGTCCGTTACTGTAGCCCTGGGAAGGCAGGACCAGGCCCTCACATAGAGCCTGACACATAGTAGGTGCTTCGTGAGGCTTTTTGACTGGATGTGGAAGGTCCCTATCTCTAGAATAGAGATGATGTTGCTGGCCAGGGAGAAGGGACAGGGGGAG
>NW_027863079.1:0-254 GCF_054177405.1 Leptonychotes weddellii
AAATTATTTTATGTATATATTCTCTTAGGAAATACAGTAAATATGACTCAATTTGACAGGTAGAGATTGTTTTTCACTGAGATACAAGAAAATTGTCGTCGTTGATAGTAATTAGAAAAGAGTTTGCTGGGCGGCTGGGTGGCTCAGTCGGTTAAGCGACTGCCTTCGGCTCAGGTCGTGATCCCGGAGTCCCGGGATCGAGTCCCGCATCGGGCTCCCTGCTCGGCGGGGAGTCTGCTTCTCCCTCTCCCACT
>NW_027863080.1:0-254 GCF_054177405.1 Leptonychotes weddellii
GATCATAAGTCAAAACACAAATGTTAAACTGGAATAAGATACTGCAGTTGCCACGAATATCATAGACTAAGGTTTATTGCCTCTTATATATAAAGAATTCTTAAGAATTATGGGGGAGGGCGCCTGGGTGGCTCAGTTGGTTAAGCGACTGCCTTCGGCTCAGGTCATGGTCCCAGGGTCCTGGGATCGAGCCCCACATCGGGCTCCCTGCGCCCAGCGGGAAGCCTGCTTCTCCATCTTTCACTCCCCCTGCC
>NW_027863081.1:0-254 GCF_054177405.1 Leptonychotes weddellii
CAGACGCTTAACGACTGAGCCATCCAGGCGCCCCTATATGTGGATTTTTTCAGTAGAGTACTATAAATGTATTTTCTCTTTCTTACGATTTTCTGAACAATATTTTCTTTTCTCTAGCTTACTTTATTCTAAGAATACTGTATATAATATGTATACAAAATATGTGTTAATCGACTATGTTATCTGTAAGGCTTCTTTTCTTTTTTCAAGAGTTTATTTATTTGACAGAGAGAGATAGAGCAGGAACACAAGCA
>NW_027863082.1:0-254 GCF_054177405.1 Leptonychotes weddellii
AAATTTGGGACTCGAGGAAGGAGTAAGTATGTATGTATCTCAACGAAAATGATATGGCCAATATTTAGGAGGTAGCAAATTTTACAATGCTGCCTGCTGCTGGAATCCCACTAAAGTCTAATTTTTGTCTTCACTCTTTCCACCAAGCTATGTAAAATGCCCTCTTCCCATGTTTTAGTCTCTGGACCACATGATACAGCATGAATCATCCTCATTGAATAAGCGAATTAGTTATGTTCACTAGGAGCCTCCCC
>NW_027863083.1:0-254 GCF_054177405.1 Leptonychotes weddellii
GTAGTCCACATCATAGAAACAGAAAGTGGAATGGGGGGTGCCAGGGGAGAGGAGGAAGGATAGGGAGTTAGCGCTTAACGGGAACAGACTCTCAGCTTTACAAGATGAAAAGAGTTCTGGAGATGGACGGCGATGATGGTTGCATGACATTATAAATGTATTTAATACCACTGAACTGTATATTTAATATGGTTGAGATGGTAAGTTTGAGGTTGTGTGTATTTTACCTCAATAAAAAAAATTAGAAAAAAAAA
>NW_027863084.1:0-254 GCF_054177405.1 Leptonychotes weddellii
GAAAGCATATAAAGTTCCAGGTAAACTGTAGAGATATTCACTCTCCTTCTCTTTCTTCAACCACCTGCAGAGTATTTCTCTTTGCCAACTATTCCAGTTTCTTGTTGTCATTATGGGGGCCCTCTCTAAAAGAAGACTATGCAAAACTACACTGTCAAACTTGAGGGGACATATGAATTGCTTTTGCCAATGAAATGTGAACAAAGTGATGAGTCGTTTCTGAGCAAGAGCAGCTTGGTCCCTCATGCTTTGCC
>NW_027863085.1:0-1879 GCF_054177405.1 Leptonychotes weddellii
CAAAAAAAAAAGCAGAGGGCAGAGCGCAGCCTGTCGGGGCACAGGTGAGGCTGGGGCAGAGCGGACGTGTTGGCCTCATAAAGGGAGCCCCAGAGCGGGGACAGTCCTTCAGAGTGATTTCAAAAGGAGGCAGGTGGCCAGGCCTTTGTACACTCCTCTCCCGTCCACTAGTCACTGAAGGCCGACTAGACTGCCTGGCAGGGCCGGAACCGTCAGCGAGGTAGCTCCGTTCAGTCTAGGGCAGTTCCCAGAGAGGGACTCCGCAGAGATCCTGCAGCAATGGGGGGGGGGGGGTGTGCAGGATGAAACGAGGGCCACAGTCTGGGCTGCACACCCCAGCATCCATTAGTAGGAACGTAGATTAGCCATTTCCTAACTGCTCCACAGAGCCCTCGGGTTCCAAGAAGGTGCAGCGGGTGAGAAACTACTCTTCCTGGATGTGTTTCGGTTTCTGCGAAGGTCCCGCATCTTTCCTTGGAAGAAAAAGCTCTGCTGCTGGTTTGTAAATGCTCCTGCAGCACCTCCTGTTTCTCCTTTGGGGTGCTGATCACAGAATTTAAATAATTAGTTGTGTACTAATCTAATCTGTCTCCCCTGGACAATAACTCCCCAAAGGGCAGGAACCATGCCTGTCTTGTTCGCTGCTCTATGTCCAGCACATTTATGTAGTAGGGGCACAAGATCTGTTGAATGAAAGGATGCCCCCGGCATTGGAACACCGGGAAAGTTGCTCAAGCTGCAAATTTCTCAGCTCTGCCTCCAAACACCAGTCCTCTAGGAGGTTCCAAGGCACAAAAAGTTGGAGAACCACTTCATTCCACTTGTCCCAGGACTCTGGTGAATGTTGGGAACCACTGGAAGAGACTCACCCAGCTCCTGCCTCTATCCATTATCAGCAGTCCTCAATCCCAGCATGGCTTCCAAAGTCAAACATAGAATCAAGCCCCAGGCAACCTTGAACAAACTCCAGCCTGGACAGCTGTGCCCAGATCCTGGAGTGCAAGATGCAGAAGCCTAAAACAGATTCATTAGATCCAGTCTGGAGCCCAGAGTGGTTTTCAATTCCACATGCAAATTAATTTGAACATAATAAAAAAAAAATATGCAGATTGAGGGCCTAGGGAGCTTGGGGACAAAAACAATGATCCGGAATCAGACTGGCAAGGATTCAAATCCTAAGTTGGGTGATGTTGGGCAGATATCTAAATACCCAATGGCTCACTGGTGCTAGGTGCCAGGCACCTGAACTATGCTAGGGGTTCTTCGTGCGTTATTTAATCCACACAACCCTCCTGTGCCCATAGGTATTGAGAACGGAACTAATTTGCTTGTGGTTGAGACAGACATTAAATATCAAAGCTGGAATTTGAACCTGGGTGTAACTGCTAAGTTGGTGTTCCGTAGACTCTCACTTGAGGTTCCTTTTCCACATCTGTAAAATGGGAACACCACTCCTTTCTCACAGGGTTGTGAAGATTGAGATAGTAAATTTGAAAACATTTGGCAAGGGGCGCCTGGGTGGCTCAGTCGGTTAAGTGTCTGCCTTCGGCTCAGATGATCCCAGGGTCCTGGGATCGAGCCCCGCATCGGGCTCCCTGCTCCGCGGGAAGCCTGCTTCTCCCTCTTCCACTCCCCCTGCTTGTGTTCCCTCTCTCGCTGTGTCTCTCTCTGTCAAAAAAAAAAAAAAGAGAGAGAGAGAAAGAAAACATTTGGCAAGGGTACCTGGGTGGCTCAGTCAGTTAAGCATCTGCCTTCGGCTCAGGTCATGATCCCAGGGTCCTGGGATAGAGTCCCGCATCAGGCTACCTGCTCAGTGGGGAGTCTGCTTCTCCCTCTGCCTCTGCCCCTCCCCCCTGCTCATGCTCTCTCTCTCTCTCTC
>NW_027863086.1:0-254 GCF_054177405.1 Leptonychotes weddellii
TTCTATAACCTTTTTTAAAAATCTTTTTTGGTGGGGCGCCTGGGTGGCTCAGCCGTTAAGCGTCTGCCTTCGGCTCAGGTCTTGATCCCAGGGTCCTGGGATTGAGCCCCACATTGGGCTCCCTGCTCAACGGGGAGCCTGCTTCTCCCTCTCCCACTCCCTCTGCTTGTGTTCCTGCTCTCGCTATCTCTCTCTCTCTCTGTGAAAATAAATAAATAAAATCTTTAAAATAAGTAAATAAATAAAAAAATAAA
>NW_027863087.1:0-254 GCF_054177405.1 Leptonychotes weddellii
CTCAGAGTGATTCTGTTCTCCAACTGAATCCTGACTGACACAATACCTTTTCTGCTGTTGTTGCTTACCCTTACATTGTTTAATTCAATCATATATATGTATATGTAACATGACATAGATATGTATTTTCCCTTTCCTATAATAGCATATTACACACAATTGCTCACCTTGCCTTTTTTTATATTATTAGATTTTTTTTTAAATTTATTTGACAGAGAGAGAGAGAGCACAAGTAGGCAGAGCAGCAGGCAGAG
>NW_027863088.1:0-254 GCF_054177405.1 Leptonychotes weddellii
GAAAATAACATTGGTACACTTCCAATGATCTTAAAAGTAAACTAGATTATTTTCCGTTCTTAGAATAAGTGTAGAAGTTCACAGTACCAAATTATTTTTATCTACAATGCAGTTTTTTGTCTTGGATGTTGAATATGAAACCTTGAAGATTCTTTGAGATACGTGGTTTGTCCCTCAAATTCATTATTCATTATTCGGTTGCTTTTCTATGTTGCTTAGAATAGAATCTGTGAGAAGTTTTCAACTTGAATGTA
>NW_027863089.1:0-254 GCF_054177405.1 Leptonychotes weddellii
ACCCAGGAGAGCCAGCCGTGGGCTCCACTCTGAGCCCCCAGGCCGAGCAGGCCCATGTCCCAGCTGGACCAGCGGATTCTCTCTCCGCCTTGATGTTCTGTTCGCACCCCCGACTGATCGGACGAGGCCCACCCACGCCGGGCCGGCATCTGCTTTACTCGGTTCACGGAGTCAGATGCCCATCTCATCCGGAAACACCAGAGTCATGTTCCACCAAATGCCTGGGCGCCCGCGGCCCAGCCACGCGGACGGGT
>NW_027863090.1:0-254 GCF_054177405.1 Leptonychotes weddellii
TGCCCTCTCTTAGGAATTGTTGGGAAAAAACTATCTTTTCCATGGCAAACATCTCCTGATCTGTTGGCCTCACCATATCTAAAATAGTAGTAAAACCTACATTTTAAAACCCCTGGATCTTTGTGCACCCATGTGGGGAAGAGAAAAAAAAAAATGGTTGTGCATCTCTAATAGTGTAAACAATCTTTGAAAAAATCTTCAAAATTAATAGCATACTGAGAGTATGCTTTTGGCTTTTTATAAAGACATTTCAA
>NW_027863091.1:0-254 GCF_054177405.1 Leptonychotes weddellii
CTCGCTGTGTCTCTCTCTGTCAAATAAATAAATAAAATCTTAAAAAAAAAAAAAATTTTAACTACTGCAGAGCGCCTGGGGGGCTCAGTCAGTTAAACATCTGCCTTCGGCTCAGGTCATGATCCCGGGGTCCTGGGATCGAGCCCTGCGTGGGGCTCCCTGCTCAGCGGGGAGCCTGCTTGGAATTCTCTCTCTCTCTGCTCCCCCACCCCTCCACTCTGTCTCTTTCTCAATCTCTCTCAAATAAATAAATA
>NW_027863092.1:0-254 GCF_054177405.1 Leptonychotes weddellii
GATAGTCTTATGAGGATTCCCTTGTATGTGACAAGTTGTTTTCTTGTGCTGCCTTTTTTTTTTTTTTTTTTTAAATTTTTATTTATTTATTATTTGAGACAGAGAGAATGAGAGAGACAGAGAGCACATGAGAGGGGGGAGGGTCAGAGGGAGAAGCAGGCTCCCCGCCGAGCAGGGAGCCCGATGCGGGACTCGATCCCGGGACTCCAGGATCATGACCTGAGCCGAAGGCAGTCGCTTAACCAACTGAGCCA
>NW_027863093.1:0-254 GCF_054177405.1 Leptonychotes weddellii
CAGATATCAAGGCGGTGGGATGTTGGAGAAGATGACCGAGCAGGGTTCTTGCTCAAATTGGACAAAGCAGAGATGAACGCTGAAGTCCAAAAGTCGAGGCCTCATTGGGAAGAAGATTCTGAAGAAACTGATTGAGTTTGGTCAAGGAGAGATGTTTGTCAAAAAGGAAAGTCTGATGTATTATATGATCTCACTGATATGAGGAATTCTTAATTGCAGGAAACAAACTGAGGGTTGCTGGAGTGGGGGGTGGG
>NW_027863094.1:0-254 GCF_054177405.1 Leptonychotes weddellii
ATGGAACACTTCATCTAAAACTAATGATGTAATGTATGGGGATTAATATAAGAATAAAAAAAAAATGATCCTGATAAGGAAAAAAGGAATAAGCTTGCCAAAAGAAAAAAAAAGTCTCTTCTGACAAGCTCAGCTTTTAAAAGCATACATACAAGAGCTGAAACAGTGTGCATAGCCAATGAATATGAAAAAAGGTAAAATGTCAGTTGAGGTTTTGGGAATTAGTTGAAGATTTCTTTTAAAAAAAATACTAA
>NW_027863095.1:0-254 GCF_054177405.1 Leptonychotes weddellii
CCCAGTCCCTGCCCGGGGCTCTTCCGGGTTCTTCTCCCTGCCCTGCTTCCCGCGCGCGCACCAATCCGGGTCCTTCTCCCTGCCCTGCTTCGTGCATGCGCCAAAAGTGCCAAATATGCGGAAGTAGAAGTGTATAAATTGCCCCCTTTGTTTGTGCTCGGGGCTCAGACCTTTGGAGACCACTCTCCTCTGAGCCTGCCGGTGTTAAATAAACCTCCGATCCTCCAAGATCTCTGGGTGCCGCTTGGTTCTTC
>NW_027863096.1:0-1879 GCF_054177405.1 Leptonychotes weddellii
TCCAGGCACCCTCCCACTGTCGTTTATCCTCCGATATCTGCCCGCAGGATCACGGCTCTCCGCTTCGTACCTCAAAACCAACCGCCTGCGATATTCTGTGTGTAGAGATCCAGATCTTCTTACATCTCAGGCTGGTTTCATGGGTGCTAAGAGTGGTATGGTAGATATCCAGCTCAATTCCGGGAACCAGTTGAAATAGGGTCCCCTACTCCTCCGCCATCTTTCCCCCCTCCCCCCCAGAGCTTTTCAGTGGCCATACAGAAATGCAGTCAAAATTTCAAACTTCAGGGGTACCTGGGTGGTTCAGTCATTAAGCGTCTGCTTGGGGCTCAGGTCATGATCCCAGGGTCCTGGGATTGAGCACTGCATCAGGCTCCCTGCTCTGCGGGAAGCCTGCTTCTCCCTCTCCCACTCCCCCTGCTTGTGTTCCCTCTCTCGCTCGCTCTCTCTGTCAAATAAATAAAATATTTTTTTTAAAAATTCGAACTTTAGAGTTTTTAAACACACAGCTGTTTTTTCCTATGGGACGTTTGCTGGGTACTGTGGCTATACTAGATGCTGGGGAACTAGGCCAAGAGATTCTAAAGGCCATATTAGGGTGCCAGGGTGGCTCAGTTGGTTAAGCATCTGCCCTCAACTCAGGTCATGTTCTCAGGGTCCTGGGATCAAGCCCCACATCAGGCTCCCTGCTCAATGGGGAGTCTGCTTCTCCCTCTCCCTCTGCCCTTCTATCTGCCCCCCCCCACTTGTGCTGTCTGCTCTCTCTCATGCTCTCTCTCTCTCTCAAATAAATAAAATCCTTAAAAAATAAAAATAAATGAAAGGCTGTATTAACAAATCAAAACCACAATGAGATACCACCTCACACTGGTCAGAATGGCTAAAATTAACAACTCAGGAAACAACAGATGTTTGCGAGGATGTGGAGAAAGGGGAA
Source organism: Leptonychotes weddellii (assembly GCF_054177405.1). NCBI lineage: Eukaryota > Metazoa > Chordata > Mammalia > Carnivora > Phocidae > Leptonychotes > Leptonychotes weddellii. Next base: position 938 of record NW_027863096.1, read on the forward strand.
CCCTCTTACACTGTTGGTGGGAATGCAAACTAGTACAACCACTCTGGAACACAGTATGGAGGTTCCTCAAAAAGTTGAAAATAGAGCTACTCTATGGCCCAGCAATTGCCCTACTAGATATTTATCCAAAAGATACAAACAGTGATTCAAAGGGGCACATGCACCCCAATGTTTATAGCAGCATAAATTACATAAATTACACAAAAAAGACTAAAACTGTGAAGAGTTTTAAAAAAAGAGATAGAGAAGCCACTCAACTTTTCTGTTTTACAGACAATCCTCCAGCAGGGTGCATTTGATATTTCTGTTTGTATTCCTTACCACTTAAGATTTAATATTTTTAAAGACATTTTACTGCTTTTGAAATACGCCACACCATTGTATTAGCAAAATATAAATATTCTACCTATAGAAACAAATAAACATGAAAAGAGGTATTATCAAACACCATTGATTAATATTCCCTTTTGTGTAAGAAATCAAGAGATGAATTATCTTAAGTAGTACTTCTCTGAAGATATTTTAGTTTTGTCCTCATTTTTAAATTTTATTTATTTATTTTAAGTAATCTCTAGACCCAATGTGGGGCTTGAACTCATGACCCCAAGATCAAGAGTCACATGCTCTTCTGACTGAGCCAGCCAGGCACCCCTTGTCTTCAGGGGTTTTTTTGTATTTTTCTTATTATTATGTTATGTTAATCACCATACATCACATCATTAGTTCTTGATGTAGTGTTCCATGATTCATTGTTGCGTATAACACCCATTGCTCCATTCAGTACATGCCCTCTTTAATACCCATCACCAGGCCAACCTTCCCCCCAACCCCGTCTCCTCTAAAACCCTCAGTTTGTTTCTCAAAGTCCATAGTCTCTCATGGTTCATCTCCCCCTCTGATTTACACCCCCTTCATTTTGCCCTTCCTGCTATCTTCTTTTTT
>NW_027863097.1:0-254 GCF_054177405.1 Leptonychotes weddellii
GAAGTTCTGCTCTGTCTCTAATTACCTCGTTAAGTCTAGAATCCTCTCTATCCAGAATCCTGCTCTACTAGAAAGCTATCCCAAGAGCTTATTTATTTATTTATTTATTTATTAATATTATATTATGTTAATCACCATACATTACATCATTAGTTTTTGATGTAGTGTTCCATGATTCATTGTTTGCATATAACACTCAGTGCTCCATGCAGAACGTGCCCTCTTTAATACCCATCACCAGGCTAACCCATCCC
>NW_027863098.1:0-254 GCF_054177405.1 Leptonychotes weddellii
CCTACAAACATGTACATATACACTCACTGATTCACATGCAAACACACACACTTATACCTACTCTCCTGGGGGCAGTGCCTTGGTAAACTTTCTCTTTTCCACCTTTGCCTAAGCTTGTAAGCATATCCATCATTTGGGACCTGTTTTGGGTGATGGGGACAATCCTACCAAAGAATCAATGTTCCCAGAGTGTCCCCTCCCCCACTCTTTGTCAGTGCCCCACTGACCTATCTGTTGAGCTCTACCTATATAAA
>NW_027863099.1:0-254 GCF_054177405.1 Leptonychotes weddellii
CAGCTGACGCTGTCTTCCATCTCGGGGGGCCCCTTCCACAGGCAACTGACCCCTCTCTTCCGAGAATGGGGGAAAACTGCACCAGCTGCAGCAGGAAAAACAACAGTACCAGCAACAAGATCGCTACAATGGATCTGGACCGGCTGATGTACCTATGTCTTCTATATTCTGGAAAAGTCTTGCTGAGAACCACCCGTCATGTTACTTCAGAAGACAAACCCCAAGAAGAATGATATATCTGCAGCACTAAAACC
>NW_027863100.1:0-254 GCF_054177405.1 Leptonychotes weddellii
TAAATAAAATCTTTAAAAAAAAAAAAAAGAATTACTATGTTAAAAAGCAAACCACAGGCCTAAAATGGTGTTGATGTGGGAAACAAAGGCAGAAGAAAAATTATTAAATTTCCTTACTACCTACAGCCCATTGACAAGTCCTTGAAACAGGCAGAGTGACATTCCTCTTGGGACTCAACTGCCTCAATGTTAATACTTCACTAAGAGCAAAAGGCAATCCTAGCTTGACTGCCCCCTCCCCTCACCCCCAACCA
>NW_027863101.1:0-254 GCF_054177405.1 Leptonychotes weddellii
ACCCCTCCGATTTCCCCCGCTCATTCTTCCCCTCCCGCTACCTTCTTCTTCTTCTTTTTTTTTTTCTTAACATATATTGCATTATTTGTTTCAGAGGTACAGATCTGAGATTCAACAGTCTTGCACAATTCACAGCGCTTAGTAGGTAAGATGTTTTTAAACCTTTGGGCAGTGGGGGAATTGGAAACACAGAGTTAGGAGTGATGAACCAAGGAAGAATTCCTGTAGGCCAGAGTGTAGCCTGGTTTTCCAAG
>NW_027863102.1:0-254 GCF_054177405.1 Leptonychotes weddellii
AATCATGGAACACTACATCAAAAACTAATTATGTAATGTATGGTGATTAACATAACATAATAAAATTAAATTAAATTTAAAAAATAAATAAGTTTTTGTTTTTGATTCTGTTTTTGTTTTTTAAAGATGAATGATGTTGGGATGTGTGTGGGCTAATTCTGTAAGGAGGAACAAATTGGTGATATAGGTGAGAGGGGAGTGGGTAATATGATTACAGCAGCAAAGCCCTTGAGGAAAGGGGATGAGGTCCAGGG
>NW_027863103.1:0-254 GCF_054177405.1 Leptonychotes weddellii
GTGATGGAGGGTTCACCTGGATGCAGGTAAAACAAGAATAAAATGGCAAGAGTCGGGTTGTTGTGGGATTTTAATGTTTTTCCCTGATTTTTGCTCATTTTCTTAATTAGCTTTGTGTATTTCTCTAACCATAAGTAATCCTACCTCAGAGGGGGCTTTAAGAATTCACTGGCAGGGGCGCCTGGCTGGCTCACTTGTTGGAACACACGACTCTTGATCTCGGGGTTGTGAGTTCGAGCCCCAAGTTGGGTGTA
>NW_027863104.1:0-254 GCF_054177405.1 Leptonychotes weddellii
AAGCTAGTTCTGAATCTGAACCCCCTTACTTGACTCATGCTAGCTTCTTTTCCAGAGACTCAGACCCTGGTTGTAGTCACCCTTACACTAATCATTATCATTTGAAAATTTTGATTCTTATTCAATACCAAGAATTGATGCTTAAAGCCCTAATGTGGTGCCCTACAGAACATCCTGTTTCCACTTAAACCAAGCTCTTTTGAACAGTTCCCCAGATGGAGTGTGGTTTTATGCCATATATATCCTGCATATTA
>NW_027863105.1:0-254 GCF_054177405.1 Leptonychotes weddellii
ATAATAACCATAACCTCCAGCAGATACTATCTCCTACGCTCCTATCCCCTTCACTTTTACATATACTTTTAGACCTTAAATCCATCTGTATTTTAGGAGGTGTGACATTAGCATCTAATTTTAATTTTCTGTATCGAGTGAGCCACCTTCCCCATTCAGTTTCTTAAAAAGTAAAGTTCCCAAATACATGGGCCCTTTACGGGTTCCTGTTCTGTATCTTCATCTATTTATCTGTTCCTGGGCTAGTAGCAAAC
>NW_027863106.1:0-254 GCF_054177405.1 Leptonychotes weddellii
GGTCTCCTACTCCTCCGCCATCTTGCCTGCACTTCCTTTCCATTGTATCTTACATAGTGTGGTAGGTACTGTAGAAGAAACACAGAGGTCTAAGACTAGGTTTAAGGATGTGGAGAAAAATGGGGAACTGAATGCCCCCACTGTTTTATCACATAAAATACTCAATAATGCTAGATGTGGCTAGAAAATGTGAGCTGAGGATACGTCATATGCGTTCTTGAATGTTGTGCTAAGATTTTTACCCTTAAGCAGGA
>NW_027863107.1:0-1879 GCF_054177405.1 Leptonychotes weddellii
CACAATATTCGTTCTTCCAATCCATGAGCATGGGATGTTTTTCCATTTCTTTGTGTCTTCCTCTATTTCTTTCATGAGTATTTTATAGTTTTCTGAGTACAGATCCTTTGCCTCTTTGGTTAGATTTATTCCTAGGTATCTTATGGTTTTGGGTGCAATTGTAAATGGGATTGACTCCTTAATTTCTCTTTCTTCTGTCTTGTTGTTGGTGTATAGGAATGACACTGATTTCTGTGCATTGATTTTATATCCTGCCACTTGACTGAATTCCTGTATGAGTTCTAGCAGTTTTGGGGTGGAGTCTTTGGGGTTTCCATGTCATCTGCAAAGAGTGAGAGTTTGACTTCCTCTTTGCTGATTTGGATGCCTTTTATTTCTTTTTGTTGTCTGATTGCTGTGGCTAGGACTTCTAGTACTATGTTGAATAGCAGTGGTGATAATGGACATCTCTGCCGTGTTCCTGACTTTAGAGGGAAAGCTCTCAGTTTTTCCCCATTGAGAATGATATTTGCTGTGGGTTTTTCATAGATGGCTCTTATGATATTGAGGTATGTACCCTCTATCCATACACTGTGAAGAGTTTTGACCAAGAAAGGATGCTTTACTTTGTCAAATGCTTTTTCTGCGTCTATTGAGAGGATCATATGGTTCTGGTTCTTTCTTTTATTAATGCATTGTATCACATTGATTGATCTGCGGATGTTGAACCAACCTTGCAGCCCAGGAATAAATCCAACTTGGTGGCGGTGAATAACCCTTTTAATGTATTGTTGGATCCTATTGGCTAGTATTTTGGTGAGAATTTTTGCATCCGTGTTCATCAGGGATATTGGTCTGTAATTCTCCTTTTTGATGGGGTCTTTGTCTGGTTTTGGGATCAAGGTAATGCTGGCCTCATAAAATGACTTCGGAAGTTTTCCTTCCATTTCTATTTTTTGGAACAGTTTCAGAAGAATAGGTATTAATTCTTCTTGAAATGTTTGGTAGAATTCCCCTGGGAAGCCATCTGGCCCTGGGCTCTTGTTTGTTGGGAGACTTTGATTACTGCTTCAATTTGCTTAGTGGTTATAGATCTGCTCAGGTTTTCTATTTCTTCCTGGTTCAGTTTTGGTAGTTGATACATCTCTAGGAATGCATCCATTTCTTCCGGATTATCTAATTTGCTGCCATATAGTTGCTCATAATACGTTCTTAAAATTGTTTGTATTTCTTTGGTGTTGGTTGTGATCTCTCCTCTTTCATTCATGATTTTATTTATTTGGGTCCTTTCTCTTTTCTTTTTGATAAGTCTTGCCAGGGGTTTATCAATCTTATTAATTCTTTCAAAGAACCAGCGCCTAGTTTCATTGACCTGTTCTACTATTTTTTGGTTTCTATTTCATTGATTTCTCCTCTGATCTTTATTATTTCCCTTCTCTTGTTGGGTTTAGGCTTTATTTGCTGTTCTTTCCCCAGCTCCTTTAGGTGTAGGGTTAGGTTGTGTATTTGAGACCTTTCTCATTTCTTGAGAAAGGCTTGTATTGCTATATACTTTCCTCTCAGGACTGACTCTGCTGCATCCCAAAGATTTTGGACAGTTGTGTTTTCATTTTCATTTGTTTCCATGAATTTTTTAAATTCTTCTTTAATTTCCTGGTTGACCCATTCATTCTTCAGTAGGATGCTCTTTAGCCTCCATGTGTTTGAGTTCTTTCCGACTTTCCTCTTGTGATCGAGTTCTAGTTTCAAAGCATTGTGGTCTGAAAATAGGCAGGGAATGATCCCAATCTTTTGGTACCGGTTGAGACCTGATTTGTGACCTAGGATGTGATCTATTCTGGAGAATGTTCCTTGGGCACTAGAGAAGAATGTGTATTCCGTTGCTTTGGGGTGGAATGTT
>NW_027863108.1:0-254 GCF_054177405.1 Leptonychotes weddellii
ACTCTGAAAAACAAACTGAGGGTTCTAGAGGGGAGGGGGGTGGGAGGATGGGTTTCCTGGTGATGGGTATTGAGGAGGGCACATTCTGTATGGAGCACTGGGTGTTATGCACAAACAATGAATCATGGAACACTACATCTAAAACTAATGATGTAATGTATGGGGATTAACATAAGAATAAAAAAATTAAAAAAAAAAAAGATGAGATGGTTCTTGTGATTGAATGTCAGCAAAGGCTGTTTGTCCCTAAGAGT
>NW_027863109.1:0-254 GCF_054177405.1 Leptonychotes weddellii
GTTATATGAAAACAATGGATCGTGGATCACCACATCAAAAGCCAATGATGTATTGTATGGTGACTAACATAACATAATAAAATTTTTTAAAAAAAAAGTGGAATAATCTAAACTATTTTTTTTAAGAATGATTATGAGGAGTGGTTTAGAGGGCAAGAGTGAATGCAAAGCATACAGTTAGGAGTCACTTTCATTTTGTTGTTCATTTGACTGGAGTAATATTGGGGAAGGTATTGTGAAATAATATTATCAAA
>NW_027863110.1:0-254 GCF_054177405.1 Leptonychotes weddellii
ATTTTTGTTTTTTTAAAGGGTTTTGTTTTTAATTCTAACAGCTTGTTTATTTGATTTCATCATAAAGGACAGCTCACAGGAAAAGAGGCTGTAATAACTCTTCAGGTTTGGGAGCAGGGTTTGGTTAGGGAAGAGGCAAGCTGGTTCAAGAAGGGAGGTCAGAAATGAATGTCCCACTTCCCAGCCTTGAGATCACGCAACAGGTGGAGAAAATTACACAAAGGAGAGGAGACTTGGGCTGTGTGAGCTTGCAG
>NW_027863111.1:0-254 GCF_054177405.1 Leptonychotes weddellii
ATTAGCTGGCATTCTGTATAATAGGCCCATCCCTTTATCTATCTATCTATCTATCTATCTATCTATCTATCATCTATTTATCTATCATCATCTATTTATCTTTCTATCTTTTTATGAGTGTGGATTCATGGATTCCTATTTTGGTCAGTGGGCTATAATCTGTTACTGTCATTATTATTTTGGAGGTTAGATTGTTTTAAATCTGGCCATTAGAAACTCTTTTGCACTGACTGCTGCGTCTTTTTACATACCCC
>NW_027863112.1:0-254 GCF_054177405.1 Leptonychotes weddellii
CAAAGTGCCAGTGAGTACAAATTATAATCATTATTTACATAAACTTTCTAAAAGTGAACTGGAGACTCTCTTTCATGGGGTAACCCTCTGCTTTAAGGAAAAAAAAAAAAGATACCCTCCAGGGCACCCAGGCACAAGTGAAAAGTGCCTTTGGGGTTCAGAAATAAATTTTACATGTGTTATAAAACCATGTATTGAAATGTTTACCTCGACTCCTTTAAGGTTTCCTCCTGCAAATCGGCTAACGCGCCAAC
>NW_027863113.1:0-254 GCF_054177405.1 Leptonychotes weddellii
ATTGCCTTTTGTGCAAGGAATTAACGATAGACAATAACTAGGTGCATAACTAGATTTTTTTTAAGTGTTTATCTTGGATCTGTAGTCTTAGCACCTTCCTTGGGATGATTTGAATATCTCTAGGCCCTCACGAACCTGATTTCACCGTGGCCAAGCCACCAACATGCCTGGTCTGGTTCCTTATAATCACTCCTAGCTGATCCATTGGCTTCCATACTTCGCTCCCTACAGACAACTCAGGAGTGTGTGACACA
>NW_027863114.1:0-254 GCF_054177405.1 Leptonychotes weddellii
CATCAAAAGGAATGAGATCTTGCCATTTGCAACGACGTGGATGGAACTGGAGGGTATTATGTTGAGTGAAATAAGTCAAACAGAGAAAGACATGTATCATATGATCTCATTGATATGAGGAATTCTTAATTGCAGGAAACAAACTGAGTGTTGTTGGAGTGGGGGGTGGGGTGGGAGGGATGGGGTGACTGGGTGATAGACACTGGGGAGGGTACGTGCTCTGTTAAGCGCTGTGAATTGTGCAGGACTGTTGA
>NW_027863115.1:0-254 GCF_054177405.1 Leptonychotes weddellii
AAAAAAAACTTACACCATCATATTTACACTAACCATATGATATAGTTAGTTTTGGAAACAAAATCTTTTAATTGGCTAGAAAAGCTATCAAATATGAGAATAAAATGAACATGATATCTTGACAGAAAAATATCTTTCAAGACAGAAAGGTACAGATTTGATCGCATAGGAAAAAAAGATCCAGAGAGATAATGTGACTGTCAAAATTCGCTCAGTTAGGTGGTTGCAAAGCTCCTATAATAACCCCAAAACCC
>NW_027863116.1:0-254 GCF_054177405.1 Leptonychotes weddellii
CCAGATCACCCTGGCTGCAGTGCCAGGAACAGTCTAGGTAGGCAGCTATTGTGACGGTCCGAGTGAGACAGGATGGCCATGGGGTCAGGGTGACCGCCGATGGACATGGTGAGAAATAGGGAGTACCCTGAAATAGATTTTTAAAGCATTGACTGGATTACAGGGATATCGATTAAAACAATCAGGGCCTCCCTGGGACTGCCCGGTGGGTCTCGTCTCATCATTTACAACTGACTTGAAGCTCAAGGCAGCTA
>NW_027863117.1:0-254 GCF_054177405.1 Leptonychotes weddellii
AGATAATGTTGGTAGCCTAGCAAGGATCATTAATGATCAAGGATCATTCCTTGCTTTTTTTTTTGTAACCATGTAATATACTAGAATTTTGGGACAATGTAGTTGGGGATATAAGAGGCTTGGAAAGCTTCTCCATCCTGGGCAGGCAGAACCTGAGTATCACCAGCCTAAACACCTGTCCTTGGAACAGCTGGGGAGACCTGAGAAGCCACATTCACTAAACACTCCAAACCAATGTCCTCTGCATCCATTAT
>NW_027863118.1:0-1879 GCF_054177405.1 Leptonychotes weddellii
CTAGTGTATGGCTTTGTTCTAGTCTCTTGCCTGATCACATTCTCTCCCTTTTTTTTTAAAATTCCTCTTCTTTCTTTTTTCAACCAACTTCCTATCTTATCAATTCCTTTTATAAAATCTTTTATAATTTTCATCTTTACAGTCATATTCCATCCTTCATCGTATTTACCCTTATTTTTGTACACATATAAGCTTTTATTCAAAATTTTGGGAGGCACTTTCTTCTAAAAGACCAAAATACACCCAAAATCTAGTGTGTGGCACTGATCTTTGCACCAGCCTGATCATATTTGATCATATTCTTTTTTTTAATCTTTTTCTTTTTTCTTTCTTTCCCTTTCTTTTCCCCTGGTTTCAGGTCTCTTCTGATTTCTTTAGTGTATATTTTTCTGGGGTCGTTGTTACCCGGTTAGCATTTTGTTCTCTCATTCATCGATTGTCCTCTGGACAAAATGACAAGATGGAAAAAAGTCACCTCAGAAAAAAAAAAAAAAAGAACAAGAGGCAGTACCAACTGCCAGGGACCTAATCAATACAGACATTACTAAGAAGTTGGAACTAGAGTTCAGAATGATGATTTTAAAGTTACTAGCTGGGCTTGAAAAAAGCATGGAAGATATTAGAGAAACACTCTCTGGAGAAATAAAAGAAATAAAATCTAACCAAGTCAAAATCAAAAGGCTATTAATGAGGTGCAATAAAAAATGTAGGCTCTAACTGCTAGGATGAATGAGGCAGAAGAGAGAATTAATGATATGGAAGACCAAATGATGGAAAAAAAGAACCTGAGAAAAAGAGAGATAAACAACTACTGGATCATGAGGGCAGAATTCGAGGGATAAGTGATACCATAAGACAAAACAATATTAGAATAATTGGGATCCAGGAAGAAGAAGAAAGAGAGAGGGGGGCAGAAGGTATATTAGACCAAATTATAGCAGAGAGCTTCCCTAATTTGGGGAAGGAAACAGGCATCAAAATCCAGGAGGCACAGAGAACCCCCCTCAAAATCAATAAAAATAGGTCAACACCCCGACATCTAATAGTAAAACTTACGAGTCTCAGAGACAAGAAGAAAATCCTGAAAGCAGCTTGGGAGAAGAGATCTGTAACCTACAGTGGTAGAAACATTAGATTGGCAACAGACCTATCCACAGAGACCTGGCAGGCCAGAAAGGACTGACATGATACATTCAGAGCACTAAATGAGAAAAATATGCAGCCAAGAATACTATATCCAGCTAGGCTGTCATTGAAAATAGAAGGAGAGATAACAAACTTCCAGGACAAACAAAAACTAAAGGAATTTGCAAACACAAAACCAGCCCTACAAAAATGTTGAAAGGGGCCCTCTAAGCAAAGAGAGAGCCTAAAAGCGACATAGACCAGAAAGGAACACAGACAACATACAGGAACAGTCACTTACAGGCAATACAATGGCACTAAATTCATATCTTTCAATAGTTACCCTGAATGTAAATGGGCTAAATGCCCCAATCAAAAGACACAGGCTATCAGATTGGATAAAAAAACAAGACCCATCGATATGCTGTCTGCAAGAGACTCATTTTAGAACCAAAGACACCCCCAGATTGAAAGTGCGGGGGTGGAAAACCATTCACCATGCTAATGGACACCAAAAGAAAGCTGGGGTGGCAATCCTTATATCAGACAAATTAGATTTTAAACCAAAGACTGTAATAAGAGATGAGGAAGGACACTATATCCTACTTAAAGGATCTATCCAACAAGAAGATCTAACAACTGTAAATATCTATGCCCCTAACATGGGAGCAGCCAATTATATAAGCCAATTAATAACAAAAGCAAAGAAACACATTGACAACAATACAGTAATAATGGGGGACTTTAACACCAC
>NW_027863119.1:0-254 GCF_054177405.1 Leptonychotes weddellii
ACTGTATGTAATAGGTGTTGGGGATAAGATAATATATATAAAGTGCCTAGCACGCAGTAGTTATTCAATAAGTAGTAGCTATTGTTATTGTTATTATTAGTGTACATAAGTAAATCAGCAATGAGTCTTTTGGAATGGTAATAGGACAAATATTATATCAGTTAGTCTTCCAACTAACTAACTAGAGGCCCCAGCCTTGCATCCTTGTGAAGCTTTATCTGCCAGGGGGAATGATTTTTTTCCTCTCCAACTGG
>NW_027863120.1:0-254 GCF_054177405.1 Leptonychotes weddellii
CCTGTCTCACATTCAGGTCTTTCACCCATTTTATCTTTGTGTATGGTGTAATAGGATGGTCTGGTTTCATTCTTCTGCATGTGGTTGTCGAGTTTTCCCAGCACCATTTATTGAAGAGACTGTCTTTTTTTTCCCCATTCGATGTTCTTTCCTGCTCTGTCGAAGATTAGCTGACTGTAGAGTTGAGAGTCCATTTCTGGGGTCTCTACTCTATTCCATTGATCTATGAGTCTGTTTTTGTGCCAATACCATAC
>NW_027863121.1:0-254 GCF_054177405.1 Leptonychotes weddellii
ATCTAAAACTAATGATGTAATGTATGGGGATTAACATAAGAATAAAAAAAAAAAGAAAAAAAATTAGTGGTAGTCTATTTCTACCCTCATCAGGTTTGTTGTTGTTGTTGTTGTTGTCATTGTTGTGTTTTTGTTTTTTGCCTAATGGAGAAAAAAATTTAATAAATTAATAAATTTGTAATTCATAAAGGTTTTCTTCTAAGTCCACTATTAACATGTTTTTCTTATAACTGTTTAGATAATTGTTTTAATAA
>NW_027863122.1:0-254 GCF_054177405.1 Leptonychotes weddellii
TACATCAAAAACTAATGATGTAATGTATGGTGATTAACATAACATAATAAAAAAGAAAGAAGCCTCATGCAATATGCTGATGAAAATATGCATTGAGACCATATTATAAAAGGGTCATGTTTTGAAAGATGTTTAGATGGAGTCCTTCAGGAAATGTGGCTTGGTTTTAATAGTTTTTGAGCGTTGGGGAAACATCACCACAACTCTGTAAAAGGAAGATCAATTTGAAAACAGTTTCAACAGGCTGTTGGGGA
>NW_027863123.1:0-254 GCF_054177405.1 Leptonychotes weddellii
ACTTTAATGTGAAGATGATGTACCTAGGCGTTGGTGTTTTCTCTGTGCCATTACTATGCATCATTATCTCCTATGTCCGGGTCTTTTCCACAGTCTTACGGGTTCCATCCACCAAGGGTGTGCTCAAAGCCTTCTCTACCTGTGGTTCCCACCTCACAGTTGTTTCTCTGTATTATGGGACAGTCATGGGCATGTATTTTCGCCCTCTAACTAGTTACAGCCTAAAGGATGCAGTGATAACTGTGATGTACATC
>NW_027863124.1:0-254 GCF_054177405.1 Leptonychotes weddellii
AAAGAATGCAGTCACCCACCGTGTATGTTTAGAGAACCAGAGTGGGTTCGTGGGCACTGCACCCCAGGGAGTCACCTTGACGGCAGTGTTGCTAGGGGGTGGACCAGAAAAGGACCTCGGCTGAGAGAAGCAGAGACATCACCGAATTACCAGGAACCAAAGAAGTAGAAGAAACCACTGGGATCTCATCCCATTCACCACTGTCCCCAGGGCACGCAGGTGAGAGAACCCAGTGATGCTGGTAAGGGGGTGGG
>NW_027863125.1:0-254 GCF_054177405.1 Leptonychotes weddellii
ACCCGCCTCCTGGAACTCATGGATCTCGTGTCCCGCCGCCGCCGCCTCCGCCGCATCCTCTCGAGGCCTCTCCGGCTTCGGGATCCAGGGCCGGGCCGCCGCATCCCTCAGGTCTGCCCGAAGGCCCTTCACGGCCGCGGTCGCCCCTTGCAGCAGCTCCCTCGCGGCCCCCCGGTGACCCGGGATGCTCGGGGCGGGGTCCATGTGCGCCCTCGTTCGCCGCCCGCAGAGAGCCGGCAGGCACGGCCGGGCCG
>NW_027863126.1:0-254 GCF_054177405.1 Leptonychotes weddellii
GGTCTCCTACTCCTCCGCCATCTTGCCTGCACTTCCTTTCCATTGTATCTTACATAGTGTGGTAGGTACTGTAGAAGAAACACAGAGGTCTAAGACTAGGTTTAAGGATGTGGAGAAAAATGGGGAACTGAATGCCCCCACTGTTTTATCACATAAAATACTCAATAATGCTAGATGTGGCTAGAAAATGTGAGCTGAGTATACTTCATATGCGTTCTTGAATGTTGTGCTAAGATTTTTACCCTTAAGCAGGA
>NW_027863128.1:0-254 GCF_054177405.1 Leptonychotes weddellii
AGCAGGATGGATGGACGCCACCATCTACTGGGGACCATCAGTGATGATGTACTTCTCAGCAGCAGGGGGAGGTCCTGCAGGTGGTGCGGCAGGGGGCAGGCTGGCAGCAGGGGGGGCGGCAGCAGGGCGCCTGCACAGAGATGGGCTGGCAGCAGGTGGAGGCCCAGCAGCAGGGGCGGCAGACCACGGCCGTGCAGGACGTGGGGCAGCAGCTGATGGGGCGGCAGCAGCCCTCCTGCAGGGAGCAGGGGTCA
>NW_027863129.1:0-1879 GCF_054177405.1 Leptonychotes weddellii
AGCAATGTACCCAATAGCCAAACTGTGCAAAGAGCCGAGATGCCCTTCAACAGTCGAATGGATAAAGAAGATGTGGTCCATATATACAATGGAATATTACTCAGCCATCAGAAAAGATGAATACCCAACTTTTACATTAACATGGATGGGACTGGAGGAGATTATGCTAAGTGAAATAAGTCAAGCAGAGAAAGTCAATTATCACATGGTTTCACTTATTTGTGGAACATAAGGAATAACATGGAGGACATTAGGAGAAGGAAGGGAAAAATGGGGAGAGGGAATTGGAGGGAGAGATGAACCATGAGAGACAATAGACTCTGAGAAACAAACTGGGTTTTAGAGGGCAGGGGGGAGGGGGGATTGGTTAGCCCAGTGATGGATATTAAGGAGGGCACATACTGCATGGAGCACTGGGTGTTATACGAAAACAATGGATCGTGGATCACCACATCAAAAATCAATGATGTATTGTATGGTGACTAACATAATAAAATTTAAAAAAAAAAAAAGTTTTTGTTTCATTCATTGATATGTCCCAAGAACTAGAACTGTGTTGTAGCACCTAAAAGTTACTCAAGTATTTCATCAATCAATAAATCAACATCAATTCTAAAAAATAAAATAAAAAACATATAAATCAACACCAATTCAATTTAATGTACTAAATTGAAATTTTTTCTTTGCCATTATTTGGACTAGCTATTGTCATATGACAGTTTCCCTACTACGGTGCATAAAAATGACATGACTCTGGCAGTAGAATGTTCCTAGAAAAAGTTATTTGGAAACCTAGATCTTTACTCCAAAGCCAAATCCTACCAATCCCTCAAGGCCAGACTCAAGTTCTATCACCAGTAACGCTTTTCCCAGCTTTACCAGTGTGAATCAACTTCTTACTCTCTTGAACCATAGCATGCACTATGTGTAATTTCATCTGACATTTATTATAATGCATTGTCTTATTGTTTTTTAAAGTTTTATTTATTTATTTTTTAAAGATCCATTCATTTTAGAGGGAGAGACAGAGCAAGAAAGCGAGGGTCAAGGAGGGGGTGAGTAGAGAGGGAAACCTGAAGCAGACTCCCCACTGAGTGCAAAGCCTGACACGGGGCTTGATCCCAGGACTTTGAGATCATGACCTGAGCCCAAATTAAGAGTCAGCCGCTCAACTGAATGAGCCACCTTAGCAGCCCCTGAAGTTTTATTTCTAACTAAAATATAAATTGAACTTGAGAGTTAGGGTGGTTATACATCTTTGTGACAAGTGACAAACATCCAATTACATATTGACAGAGAAACAAAGTCAAAGAATTTTTGTCTGAGGGAAACTTATGCTCTTAGCAGTAATTTGAGCATCTGAAACAAGCAGCTAAAACTTACACATTAAGAATGTTATTAAAGTGTTTTTTCTAAGGGAAGCATTCTAAAAAAAGCATTTTTACCTTGCTAGAGATAATATTTTAAGCTGGCAATAATTATCACTTTGCTTTAGCAATTTAAATAGCATACTGATCTATATATTATCTACCTTATAAGGGCTTATTTTATTTATTTAAATTTTTATTATGTTATGTTAATCACCATACATTACATCATTGGTTTTCGATGTAGTGTTCCATGATTCATTGTTTGCATATAACACCCAGTGCTCCATTCAGTACATGCCCTCTTTAATAGCCATCACCAGGCTAACTCATCCCCCCACTCCCCTCCCCTCTAAAACTCCGTTTATTTCTCAGAGTCCACAGTCTCTCATGGTTCGTCTCCCCCTCCGATTCCCCCCCTTCATTTTTCCCTTCCTGCTATCTTCTTCCTTTTTTTTTAACATATAATGTATTATTTGTTTCAGAGGTACAGGTCTGTGATTCAACAGTCT
>NW_027863130.1:0-254 GCF_054177405.1 Leptonychotes weddellii
CGATATGGGGCTCGATCCCAGGACCCTGGGATCATGACCTGAGCTGAAGGTAGACGCTTCACCGACTGAGCCACCCAGGCGCCCCAACTCATTCCCCTCCTTGTTGACCGGCGTACACACAGCAAAGCCTGCGTGGTCTTTACAGACGGGCTTGTGTTGGGGTGCGAGTTTGCTGCTGGCTGCACCCGGCTGGTCCGGGTCCAAGGGGCTTGTGGGGCGTCCCGACCACGTCCTCAGGGCAGCTCGTGTGTACG
>NW_027863131.1:0-254 GCF_054177405.1 Leptonychotes weddellii
CCCAGTCCCTGCCCGGGGCTCTTCCGGGTTCTTCTCCCTGCCCTGCTTCCCGCGCGCGCACCAATCCGGGTCCTTCTCCCTGCCCTGCTTCGTGCATGCGCCAAAAGTGCCAAATATGCGGAAGTAGAAGTGTATAAATTGCCCCCTTTGTTTGTGCTCGGGGCTCAGACCTTTGGAGACCACTCTCCTCTGAGCCTGCTGGTGTTAAATAAACCTCCGATCCTCCAAGATCTCTGGGTGCCGCTTGGTTCTTC
>NW_027863132.1:0-254 GCF_054177405.1 Leptonychotes weddellii
ACTCAGCAGAAACCACTCTTAGCATCTTTTTTTTTTTTAATTTTTTTAATTTTTATTTTTTTAAAGATTTTATTTATTTATTTGAGACAGAGAGAATGAGATAGAGAGAGCATGAGAGGGAGGAGGGTCAGAGGGAGAAGCAGACTCCCTGCCGAGCAGGGAGCCCGATGCGGGACTCGATCCCGGGACTCCAGGATCATGACCTGAGCCGAAGGCAGTCGCTTAACCGACTGAGCCACTCAGGCGCCCCAACC
>NW_027863133.1:0-254 GCF_054177405.1 Leptonychotes weddellii
CCTACAAACATGTACATATACACTCACTGATTCACATGCAAACACACACACTTATACCTACTCTCCTGGGGGCAGTGCCTTGGTAAACTTTCTCTTTTCCACCTTTGCCTAAGCTTGTAAGCATATCCATCATTTGGGACCTGTTTTGGGTGATGGGGACAATCCTACCAAAGAATCAATGTTCCCAGAGTGTCCCCTCTCCCACTCTTTGTCAGTGCCCCACTGACCTATCTGTTGAGCTCTACCTATATAAA
>NW_027863134.1:0-254 GCF_054177405.1 Leptonychotes weddellii
TATAGAAACTGGAATTTTATTCATTCTTTTTCTTCTGAAGAAATTTAGAATTGTAGGGGCGCCTGGGTGGCTCAGTTGGTTAAGCGACTGCCTTCGGCTCAGGTCATGATCCTGGAGTCCCGGGATCGAGTCCCGCATCGGGCTCCCTGCTCGGCGGGGAGTCTGCTTCTCCCTCTGACCCTCCTCCCTCTCATGCTCTCTGTCTCTCATTCTCTCTGTCTCAAATAAATAAATAAAATCTTTTAAAAAAAAAA
>NW_027863135.1:0-254 GCF_054177405.1 Leptonychotes weddellii
AGATGCTTCAATGCATCAGTTTTAAGAACTCCTATCCCATAGATCAATTATTAAGAAGACAAGACAAAAAATAAAATGTGGAGTCCCCCATGGGTAAAAATCCAGATACTACAAATCAAATTTAGTACAAAATCTCTCTTTCTCTGTCCATCATTATTGTTATTATCATTGATAATATTATTATTTTATCTTTGAGGACATGCATATTCACCAATGCATTGAGACAGAAATCCATCATTGATCTACCCCACAAG
>NW_027863136.1:0-254 GCF_054177405.1 Leptonychotes weddellii
AGACAAATACCATATGATTTCACTCATATGTGGGATTTAAGAAACAGAACAAGTGAGCAAGGGAAAAAAGACAAAGAACAGACTCCTAAATATAGAGAACTTATGGGTACCAGAGAGGAGGTGGGTGGAAGGATGGGTGAAATATGTGAAGAGTACCACTACTGTGATGAGCGCTGAGCGATATATAGGAAAACACACATGCATGCGTGCGCACGCACACACACACGCGATAGAAGGTAGGAGAGATGGAGATA
>NW_027863137.1:0-254 GCF_054177405.1 Leptonychotes weddellii
AGCATTTTTTTTTTCATGATAGAAGTTGGGATACGTTAAAAAAACTACTTTTTTTTAAAGGGTAAAACTATGCCACTTGATTTAATCTTCTCCTCTTTGATGTTAGAGTGAAATAAACACGACTTTTCTGTATTAACCAAAGAATTACTTCTGCAGGGCCCTGCCCAGAGGCCCACATCAACTCTTCATTCTGAACCTCGTAAGCAATTTTGAAGCTAAATTCATAAAATAACAGAATGAAAGAACTTTCTAAA
>NW_027863138.1:0-254 GCF_054177405.1 Leptonychotes weddellii
AAATTTGGGACTCGAGGAAGGAGTAAGTATGTATGTATCTCAACGAAAATGATATGGCCAATATTTAGGAGGTAGCAAATTTTACAATGCTGCCTGCTGCTGGAATCCCACTAAAGTCTAATTTTTGTCTTCACTCTTTCCACCAAGCTATGTAAAATGCCCTCTTCCCATGTTTTAGTCTCTGGACCACATGATACAGTATGAATCATCCTCATTGAATAAGCGAATTAGTTATGTTCACTAGGAGCCTACCC
>NW_027863139.1:0-254 GCF_054177405.1 Leptonychotes weddellii
ATTTTAACAATTGGCAAGATGATCATTGGTTCTGCTCTTAACAACATGACATAAGTTTTTTTTTTTTTTTTTTTTTTAAAGATTTTATTTATTTAACAGAGAGAGACATAGCGAGAGCAGGAACACAAGCAGGGGGAGTGGGAGAGGGAGAAGCAGGCTTCCCGCAGAGCGGGAAGCCCGATGTGGGACTCGATCCCAGGACCCTGGGATCATGACCTGAGCCGAAGGCAGACGCTTAACGACTGAGCCACCCA
>NW_027863140.1:0-1879 GCF_054177405.1 Leptonychotes weddellii
GCTCCAAGCCCAGCTTAGTTTTAGTGCCAGCCTAAGCCTAACCCCCAACCCCAGCTGCACTTTCAAACCCTAACTAGATTTCCTAGCTCCAACTGCAACCCCTACCCCACATCTTAGCCCCAACCCCCAGCCCCATTTCCAAATCCAATTCCAGCCCCAGCTTCAAATCCCAACACCCAAATCTGGCTTGAAACCTCAGCTCCAACTCCTCACCCCAACCCCAGGCTCCAAATTCTGGAATTAGACCCTAGACCACGACTTTGACTCTTGTTCCTGAATTCAGCCCCCAAATCCCAGCCCCAAACTCAAATCCTGCCTCAGCCCCAAATCCCAACACCAGCTGATCCCCAAACCCAGGCCCAGTACCCTCATCCCTGGATTGGAGCCCCTACAAGCCCCTTGCTCCGTCTCCTTTAAAGCCCCAAGGGCCTGATGCAGGAGGTTGGCCCCCTGGACGTGGCTCCTGCTGGGGGAGGTGGGACTTGAGCTCACTCAGAGGAGGGGAAAGGCTTTTCAGGTGTGAAATGGGAGCTCCTTTGCTTAAAACTGTTGCAGAATAAATCCTTTAGGGTATATGCCACACTCTTTTGCAGGGCTCACACAGCCCCTGCCATCTACCCCAGGCCAGTCATTTGCCCCTGGCCCCTGCCCTCCAACCAGATGGCATGTCCTTCAGTTCTGCATGCTCTGTCCACTGCTTTGCCCTTCCGGTTGGTTTTTGAACTCAGAGTTCCCCTGCACGGGGTATTTACCACCATCCAGCCTCAGTCTGGCCAACTCATATTCTTCAACTGGGATGTCACCTTCTCCAGGAAGCCCTCTCGGACTTCCAGGTTGGTTTAGGTGCCTCTGGTACACCCACGGCCCCTAGTGCTTTGCCCCACAGCTGCTCTTACCTAAGCATGTGCTGTAATTGCCTCTATTTACTTACTTGTCATCCCCCACGACAGGGGGGTCTTAGTGTCTGTTTTGCTAACCACCTGACCTTAGTAGCCAGTACTTTGCCTGGCACGTGGGAAGTAACAGTAAATATTTGTCGAATGAATGAATGTGTGAAGAGACAGGGGCAGGCAGCATGTGAGATAAGGCTGGAAGGACAAGTTTGGCAGGTTGCACAGGGACTCGCCTGCCATGGCAAGGCGTCTGGACTCCTCTGAGGTGCCCTTGGAGGATTCTGAAGCGCACCAGGGATGTGGCCGGCGCTCTGCTTCTAACACCGCACGCACTTCGGGTGGGTGAACGGGGCCCGCTTGGAGGTGGTTGCAGGCTGTCACCCGTCTCCTGGATTGGGCCCCTTGCAATGCCTCTTCCTCTCTCTCCTTCTGGTATGTGTGAAATAGAGAAGAAAAAGTCGGAGTTTTCTTCCCATTATCGGCTCACAAAATAATCATGCTTGACCTCTCTTAGCTTTGTTCTGTGGAGAGGATGGGGGAGCCAGTCATAACTTGAGAGCAGTGTTGTCAAATAGCATTATAATGTGAGCCACAGATGTAATTTAAAATCTTCTAGTAGGGGCGCCTGGGTGGCTCAGTCGGTTAAGCGTCTGCCTGTTCGGCTCAGGCCATGATCTCAGGGTCCTGGGATCGAGCCCCGCTTTGGGCTCCCTGCTCGGCGGGGAGCCTGCTTCTCCCTCTCCCTCTGCCGCTGCCCCTGCTTGTGCTCTCTCTCTGGCAAATGAATAAATAAAATCTTTAAACAAATAATAAAATCTCCTAGTAGCCACGTTAAAAAGGTTAAAAAAAGGTGAAAATAATAAACGACAATTTTTATTTAACCCCCAAATATTTTCATGTTAGTGAATGATTATGATTTATGATTATGATTTCCAGGTAGTGAATGATTACAAATGAGTAATAAGCTACTTCAGTCTTTTATTCTG
>NW_027863141.1:0-254 GCF_054177405.1 Leptonychotes weddellii
ACAAAACTGACTCAACCCTCCATACTAAAACTTGACAGAAGAAATGTGCTAATTTCTGAGATTAAATAATTTCTACTTCAGTTTTTACTATTCTTCAGTACACAATATCTCGCATTTGGTCAAAAATTATGAGACATGCAAAAAAGCAAAGGAAAAAAACTCACTGTCAAAAGATCAATCAATAAAATTAGACTCAGAGATGTTCCATATGGTGGCACTATCAAATAGCAACATTGTAAGTATAATTAATATGT
>NW_027863142.1:0-254 GCF_054177405.1 Leptonychotes weddellii
GGCATATGTGTAGGAGTGTCACACCCAGAACCCTCGGGGCTCCTCTGCAGGGCAACGCGAACAGCATTATCGGGCCTGCACTGCAGAGAAGTTGAGTGTCCGACTTGGCATCTGTCTCCAGTCTCCCCGCCGGAGCTCCGTGGGCCACTCTCGGCCCTTCCCTGAAGCCCCTTCCCATCCCACGGCTTTGCTTCTGAGCCTTCAGGGCTCCGCTGAAAGGACATGCCACTCAGGAACCCGCCTGACTCTCCAGA
>NW_027863143.1:0-254 GCF_054177405.1 Leptonychotes weddellii
AGGCTCCTTACACAGATCTAAAAATAAGAACCACCACCGAGCTATGTGCCGGGCGTGATATCTGGCACGGTGCCTGCATCGGTTAAATTACTCGATGGCAGTCCGTTACTGTAGCCCTGGGAAGGCAGGACCAGGCCCTCACATAGAGCCTGACACATAGTAGGTGCTTCGTGAGGCTTTTTGACTGGATGTGGAAGGTTCCTATCTCTAGAATAGAGATGATGTTGCTGGCCAGGGAGAAGGGACAGGGGGAG
>NW_027863144.1:0-254 GCF_054177405.1 Leptonychotes weddellii
AAAAAAAACTTACACCATCATATTTACACTAACCATATGATATAGTTAGTTTTGGAAACAAAATCTTTTAATTGGCTAGAAAAGCTATCAAATATGAGAATAAAATGAACATGATATCTTGACAGAAAAATATCTTTCAAGACAGAAAGGTACAGATTTGATCGCATAGGAAAAAAAGATCCAGAGAGATAATGTGACTTGTCAAAATTCGCTCAGTTAGGTGGTTGCAAAGCTCCTATAATAACCCCAAAACC
>NW_027863145.1:0-254 GCF_054177405.1 Leptonychotes weddellii
ATTTGTTGTGTAAGAGCTCAGTGTAAAATACCCATTGGATTTTGGACTTAATGTGAAAAAAGATATAACAGACCTCTTTCTTTCTTTTTTTTTTAAATTTTATTTTATTATGTTATGTTAGTCACCATACAATACATCATTAGTTTTTGATGTAGTGATCCACGATTTGTTGTTTTCGTATAACACCCAGTGCTCCACGTAGTACATGCCCTCCTTAATACCCATCACTGGGCTAACCCATCCCCCCACCCCCC
>NW_027863146.1:0-254 GCF_054177405.1 Leptonychotes weddellii
CAGAAGCCACCGAAGGGCCCAAGCAAGGGACAAAATGCAGACTGGCTCCTGGCCGCAGCTTCGGAGGGATAGGTATTGGCTCAGGGCCGAGTCCTGCTCAGAAGCTTGTCCACAGAGCAGCAGAAACAGAGTCACGTGGGACCCGTTGGGAATGCAGATCGCCAGGCCCCACCCCAGCCCTCTTGAGCCAGGAACTGAGTGACTCAGAGATGGGGCCTGGCAATCCGCGCTTTAGGGAGCCCCTCAGGTGATTC
>NW_027863147.1:0-254 GCF_054177405.1 Leptonychotes weddellii
GAAAGCATATAAAGTTCCAGGTAAACTGTAGAGATATTCACTCTCCTTCTCTTTCTTCAACCACCTGCAGAGTATTTCTCTTTGCCAACTATTCCAGTTTCTTGTTGTCATTATGGGGGCCCTCTCTAAAAGAAGACTATGCAAAACTACACTGTCAAACTTGAGGGGACATATGAATTGCTTTTGCCAATGAAATGTGGACAAAGTGATGAGTCGTTTCTGAGCAAGAGCAGCTTGGTCCCTCATGCTTTGCC
>NW_027863148.1:0-254 GCF_054177405.1 Leptonychotes weddellii
AAAAAAAAAAAGAATTCCTCATATCAGTGAGATCATATGATACATGTCTTTCTCAGATTGACTTATTTCGCTCAGCATAATACCCTCTAGTTCCACCCACATCATTATAAATGGCAAGATATTGTTTTTTGATGGCTGCATAATATTCCATTGTATATATATACCACTTCTTCTTTAGCTGTTCAACTGTTGATGGACATCATGGCTCTTTCCATAGTTTGGCTACTTTTTAATTAAAAAATTATTTCTGTGTA
>NW_027863149.1:0-254 GCF_054177405.1 Leptonychotes weddellii
CCTCCCTAATCTAATATAACCTCATATTAACTAACTACATCTGCAAAAATCCTACTTCCAAATGAGGTCCCACTCTGAGGTTCTGAGCAGGCATAAATTTGAGTGGAACACTATGTAACCCACTGCAGGCACTGAGCAGAAACAAGCATTAGAAGTATTAGAGTAGGTGATAGCACAGACAATAACATTAGGTCCTTATGATCCAAGGCAATCGATCAGATATTAGAAAATACTCCAACTAGAGCCTTTTTGGA
>NW_027863150.1:0-254 GCF_054177405.1 Leptonychotes weddellii
GACCAAAATTCTTCTGAGACCAAACACCTGGTGAACTATTTCAAAATTTATCTACTTTTATTTTTTTTTTAAGATTTTATTTATTTATTTTGACAGAGAGAGAGACACACACACAGCAAGAGAGAGAACACAAGCAGGGGGAGTGGGAGAGGAGAAGCAGGCTCCCCGCCGAGCAGGCAGCCCGACACGGGGCTCGATCCCAGGACCCTGGGATCATGACCTGAGCCGAATGCAGACGCCCAACGACTGAGCCA
>NW_027863151.1:0-1879 GCF_054177405.1 Leptonychotes weddellii
GAATTCATATTGATATGATATCCTTACTGTTGAAAACAATCTACAGATTCAATGCAATCCCTATCAAAATGCAAATAGCATTTTTCAAAGAACTAGAATAATCATAAAAATTTATATGAAACTACAAAGAACTCACATAGCCAAAGCAATCTTGAGAAAGCAGAATGCAGCTGGAGTTATTATAACCGAATTTCTATATATACTACAGAGTTGTAGTAATTAAAACAATATGGTATTGGCTCAAGAATAGACACATAGAGGAATGGAACAGAGTTTAGAGCCCATGAATAAACCTTTGTCTATGTGTTCAAACTACAACAAAGGAGGCAAGAATATGCAATGGGGAAAAGAATTTTTTTCAAGAAATAATGTTGGGAAAACTGGACAGCTACATGCAAGAGAATGAAACTGGACCCCTATCTTATACCATACATAAAAATAAACTCAAAATGGATTATGGATTATATAATATATAACCCATATAATAAATGGATTATTAAACTCAAAATGTGATACCTCAAACCATAAAATCCTAAGAGAAAACATGCGGAGTAGCCTTTTGGACATCAGTCTCAGCAACATATTTATGGGTATGTTACCTCAGGAAAGGAACAACAGCAGAAACAAACTATTGGGAGTGCAGAAAAAAGAAAGAAAGAAACTTTTGCACAAAGAAACAACCAAAAAACAGAAAGACAACCTAACGAATCAGAGAAGATATATATATATATATACATATACATATACACACACATATACATATATATTTAATATATTATTAAGAAGTATATTATATATAGATAGATTATATACAGATATATATAAATAGATAGATGATAGATCGATAGATGATAGATGATAGATAGATGATAGATAGGTATTAAGTAGTTAATATCCAAAATATACAAAGAACTTATACAGCTCAACAACAAAAACACAAACAATCTAATGAAAAAATGGGAAGAGGACCTGAATAGACATTTTTTCACAGATGTACAGATGGCCAGCAGATACACCAAAAGATGCTCAACATCACTAATCCTCTTGGGAATGCAAATCAAAACCGCAGTGAGATGTTACCTCACATTAGTTAGAAGTATCAAAGAGACAGGAAATAACAAGCATTGGTGAAGATGTGGAGAAAAGGGAACACTCATGCACTCTTGGTGAAAATGTAAATTGGTGCAACCACTAAACATAGGAATATGTGATCCAGTAATTCCACTACTGGGAATTTACCCAAAGAAAACAAAAACACTAATTTGAAAAGATTATATGCACCCTCATGTTCATTGGGCCATTATTTACAGTAGCCAAGATATAGAAGCAACACAAGTGTCTGTTGATACATGAGTGGATAATAAAATGTGATACACACAAGTGCAAGTGCACGTGCACACATACATACATAAAATGGATTATTACTCAGCCGTGAAAATGTATGAAATCTTGTCATTCACAGTCACAACAACATGGATGGATGTACAGGATATATTCCAAGTGAAATAAGTCAAGCAGATGAAGCCAAAAACATTTAATTTCTCTTACATGTAGAACATTAAAAAAAAAAAAAAACTAAACAAACAAAAATTCAGATTCTTAAATACAGAGAACAAACCGGTGGTTGTCAAAGGGTAGGGGGGGGGTGATGGGCAAAATAGATAAATGAGATGAAGAGGTATGAACGTCTAGTTATAAAAAAGGAAAAGATTGCAATGGACTTTAATACCCCACTTTAACCTCTAGGTAGATAATGCACACAAAATCAGTAAAGAAATACCAGCCCTAAATGACAGGTTGGAGAATAGGGAGTTAACCAATATATACCAAACATTCTATCCACAAACAACAGAATGTACATTCTTCTCAAGTACACATG
>NW_027863152.1:0-254 GCF_054177405.1 Leptonychotes weddellii
AAAGAATGTAAAACCTGGATGATGCCAACAAGTAGACGTGGAACTTCTACTTTTTCTTTTCTAACGAGAATTTACTAAAGACTTGGAAATCACAGAGATACTCCACAGAGGATAACTCACATCTGCTCCAAGATTTGTTACTTCCAGAGCCTGTGGTCCTGAATTAATCCTCAGGGATTTTAACGGCTTCCTAGGAGACCCCCACAGGTCAGGAATCAACTGAAGCCACCTGACGAGTGAAGGTCTCCCTTAAA
>NW_027863153.1:0-254 GCF_054177405.1 Leptonychotes weddellii
GAAAAAGAATATTTACCTTAATTCTGGTTTAAAAGGACTATATAATGGTGGATCCAAATTAGTCAGAATCATCATTTAACTATATCAATATAGTGAGGGCACAGTAATATAAAATAAATATCATATTGATTAAATACAGAGGTAGATCTGTGATTCAACAGTCTTGCACAATTCATAGCAGGAGGGGAAGAATGAAGGGCGGGAAATTGGAGGGGGAGACGAACCATGAGAGATGATGGACTCTGAAAAACAAA
>NW_027863154.1:0-254 GCF_054177405.1 Leptonychotes weddellii
CAGACGCTTAACGACTGAGCCATCCAGGCGCCCCTATATGTGGATTTTTTCAGTAGAGTACTATAAATGTATTTTCTCTTTCTTACGATTTTCTGAACAATATTTTCTTTTCTCTAGCTTACTTTATTCTAAGAATACTGTATATAATATGTATACAAAATATGTGTTAATCGACTATGTTATCTGTAAGGCTTCTTTTTTTTTTTCAAGAGTTTATTTATTTGACAGAGAGAGATAGAGCAGGAACACAAGCA
>NW_027863155.1:0-254 GCF_054177405.1 Leptonychotes weddellii
ATATAAATTTTATTATTTTTAAAGTAACCATAAATCTGTTGAACATGGATAAACTGTTGGATTCTGAATTTTTGGTAAAATGTTGTACCATTCAGATTAGATAAGCGACCTATATTATACATGTAAAGTGTAATATATATTTTAGATGAAATAAGACATTATTTTAAAGTATATTTAGGATTATTTTCAATGTTCTATACTCTATATTCCCTGTAAATAATTATAGTCAAGAAAACATACCATTCTCTAAAAAT
>NW_027863156.1:0-254 GCF_054177405.1 Leptonychotes weddellii
ACCTCCACAGGTGGCCTGAGTCTGCCTTGCTCCTCCTCCTCCTGCGAACACTCCCTGAAACCTGGAGCCTTTCTTTCCTCAATTCCTGTGGTTCAACTACCAACAGCGCAGGTCTCCTTCATCTGACCTTGAACTCCAGCCTCGGGCAGCCACCTGCTCCTGGACGTCCTCCCACACCCAATGTCCTCAGGCCCTTTTTAAAAAAATTTTATTGTTATGTTAATCACCATACATCATTAGTTTTTGATGTAGTG
>NW_027863157.1:0-254 GCF_054177405.1 Leptonychotes weddellii
AGCAGGAGTGGGGGGAGGAGCAGAGAGAGAGGGAGAAGCAGACTCACTTCTGAGCAGGGAACCTGATGCAGGGCTCCATCCCAGGACTCTGAAATCATGACCTCAGGCATTTAGCTAAAATTGGGTTTTTTAAAACTCTACTAAGTCCTCAACTCAAATCACTCATGATTTGAGCTGAAGGTAGATAGTTAACTGACTGAGCCACCTAGGCATTCCCCCCATCCTTCTTTTTTTCTTAACTTCTAAGCAGCAGG
>NW_027863158.1:0-254 GCF_054177405.1 Leptonychotes weddellii
AAAAATGTTTTAAAACACACACACGCGGGCGCCTGGGTGGCTCAGGTGGTTAAGCGACTGCCTTCGGCTCAGGTCATGATCCTGGAGTCCCGGGATCGAGTCCCGCATCGGGCTCCCTGCTCGGCGGGGAGTCTGCTTCTCTCTCTGACCCTCCTCCCTCTCATGCTCTCTGTCTCTCATTCTCTCTCTCGCAAATAAAAAAAAAAAAAAAAAAAAAAATTTAAAACATTTTTGGCTTAAAAGTATTTTTGTTC
>NW_027863159.1:0-254 GCF_054177405.1 Leptonychotes weddellii
ATGGAACACTTCATCTGCAACTAATGATGTAATGTATGGTGATTAACATAAGAATAAAAAAATAAATAAATAAAAAAAGTCAATGGAATTAAGTAACCTATGTTTTCTAAGTGACTCCTAGTTTATTTTCCCGTACTTTGCATGGTTAAAAAAAACCCAACATCCCACCTCTCAAAGTTGCTAATAAACACCCAGTTATATCTCAATTTAGCTAAAGAGTAGGGCTATTATGTTATTCCATAATCTCATGTAAT
>NW_027863160.1:0-254 GCF_054177405.1 Leptonychotes weddellii
ACTCTTATAAAGACATTCAACACTGAATTTAGAGCCTACTTGGGTAAAGCAGGGTAATCTCATCTTGAGATCCTTAATTAAATTACATCTGCAAAGATCTTTTTTCCAAATAAGGTCACCTTTACAAGTTCCAGGACACGGCCCTATCTTTTGGGGGCCGCCAGTCAACCTGCTACAGCTAACCATTAGTGTGAATATTAAACACTGTACATACGCTGGGCTCTGTGCAGAGCATATCCAAGAAACAGTACCGG
>NW_027863161.1:0-254 GCF_054177405.1 Leptonychotes weddellii
GGAAGGAAAAGAGCAGAGTCCAGAGCTGGCGAGGTCTGGGTCCTGAGTGCCAGGAGGGCACCGCTGGGCTAGGAAAGTCCCCAGAGTCAGAAGCAAATCTCACAGTGACACAGAATGGAGTCGGGCTAGGGTTTTGAACCAACAGGTGATGTGATAAAAAGCTTTGTCGAATGACAGTTTGGCAGGAAAATGCAGGTAGAATTCTGTTTAGCTAGGCTCCCCCTTGTCAGATGAATGTAATCCCCTTTCTCGGA
>NW_027863162.1:0-1879 GCF_054177405.1 Leptonychotes weddellii
ATAAATAAATAAATATAATGAAACAGGGCACCTGGGTGGCTCAGTCGGTTAAGCGACTGCCTTCGGCTCAGGTCATGATCCCAGAGTCCCGGGATCGAGTCCCACGTTGGGCTCCCTGCTCAGTGGGGGGTCTGCTTCTCCCTCTGACCCTCCTCCCTCTCGTGCTCTCTCTCATTCTCTTTCTCGCAAATAAAAAAAAAAAAAAAGAAATCTTGTTCTTATCAGTAAGATAAAGAGAAGGGGTTCTCTGGTTCACTCAAAGATCCTTTATAGACATTCTATACAGAATTTTTAGCTGTCTTGGGGCACCTGGGTGGCTCAGTCGTTAAGCATCTGCCTTTAGCTCAGGTCATGATCCCAGGGTCCTGGGATCGAGTCCCGCATCGGGCTCCCTGCTCAGCGGGGAGTCTGCTTCTCCCTCTGACCCTCCCCCCTCTCATGCTCTCTCTATCTCATTCTCTCTCTCAAATAAATAAATAAAATCTTTAAAAAAAAAAAAAAAGAAACTCTGCAAGAGTCCTTGTGGTGTGAATGAAGGAAAATGAGGTGACATACATAACAACATAGGAAAATGGGGAAAAATACAAAATTTTATTTATTTTAAGATACAGGTCAAGACCTAGCATAACAAATACTGGGCACTCATTCACTTTTTTAACCAATATTTATTAGGTGCCTACTCTGTGTAAAGCATACTGCTGGGCATTGTTGGGAATAAAAAGAAAAATATCACTGCAGCAAAAATCTCAGCAGAACATAAAGCATGTCTCAGCACTGGCCTACGCAATTCAAGTAAATAGTCGAAAAATTTTGACAATCAATAAAAGATTTGGAATATTCTCCTGGATTTTACTGTGAAATGTATTCTGCCTGCATCAGAATTCTGTCTGTATCCAAATTTGTTCTTATTTTTAGTATTTGACCCATCTGCATTTGTTTCTCTAATATTTTGAGTTTACACTTACTTACGTTGAGATTCCAAGATGACTATAAAACTCAGATTTCCTTCATGACACAATCCAATGCTGCCATCGCACTATATGAAAGCACATTTTATGCATGTTCAACTCACCACTACAGACTGAACTGCACAACTCTGAAAGGCTGCATTCTAGCCTTCACTGTTCAAACTCCTGCCGAAGTATCTTACCTGCTTAGTCTCTCTCCTGTCATTTTTCGATCACCAGTTTTCTGGCTGTCCCTTTCCACCCCTTCTTCCATTACCCTTCTCTGCCTCCCGCCAAGCTCTCCAGGGGCACACTGAGTGGGACTCAGTCCACAGGCCCCTGTCCTCCCAGGCCACCCGTTTAATTGTATCCTTCTGGATGGGTCCCTGACATATTCATAACTGACACATGTTTTGAGAGTCTGCAAACTCTTCACTGGAGCCAAGACAGGATTAGACACCCAGAAGAAACCCTGGCCATCCAACGTGTGAGAGAGAACTGCCCAGGCAGCCTTGTTACCACCCACTGAGGGCACACTTCCCACTTTCAAATCATTTGCTTTTTAAAAATCTTACTTTTGTCAATCAGAGAAAGACATGTATCATATGACCTCACTGATATGAGGAATTCTTAATCTCAGGAAACAAACTGAGGGTTGCTGGAGTGGTGGGGGGTGGGAGGGATGGGGTGGCTGGGTGATAGACATTAGGGAGGGTGTGCTATGGTGAGCGCTGTGAATTGTGTAAGACTGATGAATCACAGACCTGTACCTCTGAAACAAATAATACATTATATGTTAAAAAAAAAAAAGAAAAAGATAGCAGGAAGGGAAAAATGAAGGGGGGAAATCAGAAGGGGAGACGAACCATAAGAGACTATGGACTCTGAGAAACAAACAGAGTTCTAGAGGGGAGGGAGGTGGGGGGATGGGT
>NW_027863163.1:0-254 GCF_054177405.1 Leptonychotes weddellii
TAGGGGGAGTGGGAGAGGGAGAAGCAGGCTTCCGGCTGAGCAGGGAGCCTGATGCGGGGCTCGATCCCAGGACCCCAGGATCATGACCTGAGCCGAAGGCAGTTGCTTAACCAACTGAGCCACCCAGACGCCCCTGTAAACTGATTTTATATGCATTAGATCTCAGGTGCCCTTTGTCTTATAGGACAGGTAAAGATACGTTTTTGTTTATTTTGTTTATTTTTACAAGTAATATATTATAAGAGTAAAAGTAA
>NW_027863164.1:0-254 GCF_054177405.1 Leptonychotes weddellii
CCAGAAGGACTTGGCAAGCTCTTCCAAGTACCTTCTAAATGGGGGCTAGTAGGGAGTCAGGGTGCCCTGAGCTTCGCCCCACTGAGCCCCTGATGCAGGGACTCCACCGTCCGGGCGGGAGCGCCCTCCGCTCAGGCCAGCGGCCCAGCGGGACCCGGCACTATGGCGATTCTGCCTTCTGGGGTCTGTCTGGCCTCCAGCCCCTCCAGCCTTCACCTTTGCAGGAACACGTGGCCTTGAACACAGACAGCCTC
>NW_027863165.1:0-254 GCF_054177405.1 Leptonychotes weddellii
CGACTGCCTTCGGCTCAGGTCATGATCCTGGAGTCCCGGGATCGAGTCCCGCATTGGGCTCCCTGCTCGGCAGGGAGTCTGCTTCTCCCTCTGACCCTCCTCCCTCTCATGCTCTCTGTCTCTCATTCTCTCTCTCTCAAATAAATAAATAAAATCTTAAAAAAAAAATTCAGCAGTTATTCAATTGAATTATTTTCAAAGAGGTAATAAAACCTGGAGCCAGGCCATCCCCTGAGTTTGCGTACCATCAGTTA
>NW_027863166.1:0-254 GCF_054177405.1 Leptonychotes weddellii
AACAATTTTTTTGGCAAAGTGATCAGACTCTGGGTTGACGGTCAAGGTAGAACTTAATATTCCCTCGTGGATAGATGCGACAAACCAAAGGGTTGAGCGTGTCGTCAAGCTTTACAGTGGACAAGTGGAAGGATGGGGTTGCTATTACTTGAGGTTGAGAGGGTGAAGTCAGTTGTTTGATTTGTGGCATTTTAAAGTGTCTATAAAACAGCCAAGTGGAGAGAGCAAGTCTCATACCACCTGGAATCCAGGGT
>NW_027863167.1:0-254 GCF_054177405.1 Leptonychotes weddellii
GTGGGAGAGGGCAGCTGTTGAAATGCAGGATGGAAATCACACCAGGAGGTTTCCAAACACAGCCAGCACAGCCCCAGAGCCAGTGTGTAGAGCATCAGCGGGGAGCCAGGCGAGCAGGGAGCTTTCAGGCAGGATCCGCTCACGTTCTGGTAGCAGAGCTGCTCGGCGGCAGTGGGGGACCAGTCGGTGCTCATGGTGCTGCCGCCAACAGCAGGTAAACATAGAGAAGTTCTGCCCTTGGTCAATCAAACCAA
>NW_027863168.1:0-254 GCF_054177405.1 Leptonychotes weddellii
AAAGAAAGGATATGAAAATTCATATAATTATGTGAAATTTAAGTTTCAGTGTCCATAAGTGTTTTTGGAATACAGTCATGTCCAGGCATCGATGAACTGTCTCTGGTCACTTTCGTGCTGCGATGACAAAGCTGAGTAGTTTCAATAGAAGCCAGATGGCCTGTAGAGACTTCAGGATTTACCTCCCGGATTTTCCCGGATAGTTTGCTATGTCGTTCACTCCAGGCTGCTGGAAGTGGGAGCCCACCCGAGGA
>NW_027863169.1:0-254 GCF_054177405.1 Leptonychotes weddellii
ACTCCACAATATAACATTTTAGCTACCTTCCTTTTAGTGCATACTGTTCATTTACGGCCCATGGACACCTACACTCTTTGGATAAATGCTTATGCACTAGAAGAGACTACCGTACTTTGTGGGGCTCCATTCATTCTCCTTCCCCATTTCTTCCACAGCTTTGCTTTGCAGTTTCACTTCTCACTGGAAAAAAAAAAAAATTTCTTTTTCAAAAAAGAAAAACTAAACAAACAAAAATCAAAACCCACAAACAA
>NW_027863170.1:0-254 GCF_054177405.1 Leptonychotes weddellii
AATTAAATAAATGGTTGTTGTTTTAAGCCATCTAAATTGGGGAGTGGTTTATGAGGCAGCCTAAACTAACGTATACAAAAGCCAATCAGTCTTTTTTTTAATGTT
This sequence comes from Leptonychotes weddellii, assembly GCF_054177405.1. Classification (NCBI taxonomy): domain Eukaryota; kingdom Metazoa; phylum Chordata; class Mammalia; order Carnivora; family Phocidae; genus Leptonychotes; species Leptonychotes weddellii. The sequence goes on from NW_027863170.1 coordinate 106, forward strand.
GAAATTTTTTAAAATTTTATTTTATTATGTTATGTTAGTCACCATATATTACATCATTAGTTTTTGATGTAGTGTTCCATGATTCATTGTTTGCGTATAACACCCAGTGCTCCATTCAATACGTGCCCTCCTTAACACCCATCACCAGG
>NW_027863171.1:0-254 GCF_054177405.1 Leptonychotes weddellii
AGCGAGGAGCCTGCTTCTCCCTCTGGCCCTCCCCCCTCTCATGTACTCTCTCTCATTCTCGCTCTCTCAAATAAATAAATAAATCTTTAAAAAAAAAAATTTTATAAATAACATCTTATGCATATAGCAGTCTATATTACATTAATGGTCACTTAAGTTTGAACTCATTCCAAAAGCACTAAATTTTTTATTCCTCTCCGTCACACATTTTAGGTATATGATGTCATACTTTACATCCTTTTATTTTGTGAATC
>NW_027863172.1:0-254 GCF_054177405.1 Leptonychotes weddellii
AATCCTATTTAAGCATATGCTTTTTAAAATTTTCTAAGGTTTTAACTAAAACCTTTAACTTCCCAAAATTTAAATTGTAAATAAAGTCTCTTTAACTTATTAGGCCTTTTATTTGGTATGATAAGTTACTCCAGAAACACTGTTAAGCAAATAATAAGCCTTAAATTACATTTGGGTAAATGCTATAACTATTCTAAAAATAATACACAGTTCCTAAAGTTTTAATATATTCTGATATAAGACCATCACTTAAT
>NW_027863173.1:0-13217 GCF_054177405.1 Leptonychotes weddellii
TCTTTATCTCTTTCTTATCGGAGACTCTATAGCAGGTTATCTGTTTCAACTTTATTGCACTTTAAACAGTCTGTTTTTTATTATGTGATTTCTGCCTGTTTCTTATTTCCCCACGTATATTATAGGCTTCTTGAAGATGAGGATCTTCTCTTGTCATTTTTATATCTTCCATATTACCTACTAGGAATCCTTACATGAAACATCTGCTCATTAATTGTTAGTTTAATTTCTGTTTTCCTCTTCTCCCTCTTTTCCATTTTCCAAGTTATTGTGCCCACCTTTGGAAGGCAAAGTTTATCTTTAGTCTCTTCCTATCTTCCTTCTCAGTGACATCATTATCCTTTGTGATGTACCCCACACCATCTCTGGGCCTTCTTGTCTGCTGACTCTCATTTAATTCTCTTCTGAAGTGATTGCTGTGCCATGGCTGAAATCATTTTATAAGAGACTTATCATAGCTCATTCACAATGTGTTATAATTATATTAGGTGTCTTCTTCCCAAACTGCAAACTCCTCAAAAGTAAGGGTTTTCTTGCTCATTCATTTTTTTTTAAAGATTTTATTTATTTATTTGAGAGAGAGAGAGTACGAGCAGTGGGGAGGGGCAGAGGTAAAGGGAGAAGCAGGCTCCCCACCAGCAGGGAGACTGACACGGGGCTCCATCTCAGGACCCTGGGATCATGACCCAAGCCAAAGGCAGACGCTCAACCAACTGAGCCACCCAGGTACCCTTTCTTGCTCATTCTTAAACCCCAAATGCCTCCTAGCTTTTTGTTTCACCTTCTTTAATGTTGGTTAAGTGGATAAATTAAAGGTGTTTTTCTTCCTAGGATGTCTGTATTTTTCTAGGAAAACTGGTAGCTCGATAGACCTTCCAAATCCTATTGAATTTGGTGGTAGAATTAAAAAAAAATACTAATAAGTAGTGAGGTAAAAGGTCTGGATGGGGAGCTTTTTGATCCCCCTAAATATTCGACCTTATAGGTCACCCACTATTTTATATGGCTGATCCTGCCAGGTATAGATGGAAAGTAGATCATAAGGCCAAGATTATCTTGAAAAGTGATTCTGAAACTCTCCATATGGAGCAGAATTATTTCCTGGAGAGTTTTGTGATGCTGTCTTTTCATGAAAATAGCTTTTAAGAAGCAAGGCAAAACATTTTAAGCTTTAGATAATTCAAGGCTTAGAGCTGATTGAGATCCTCTTTTATAGTTTCTTCCTCCTGGAAGAATAGTATAGTATAGTATAGTATAATAGCATAGTATAATAGAAAGAACACTGAATTAGGAGTCATAGTGCAAGTTCTGGTTCCAGATATGACTCTAATTAGTTATATGATTGTAGTGGACTTTTGTTGTTCTTGCCTTCCAGTGTCTATTTCCCCTTCTTTTTTTTTCTGGGGAGCCATCTCCTCTCCAGAACTCAGGCTTTGGGCTTTGGACAGAGCCCACTTTACCCCTGGCTCGAAGGATAGATATGTCATTCATGTTTTGCTAACTAAAGTTTTACATTCTTCTGATCATGGAGATTGACTTAGGAATGGGCACCAACCTCAGTTTGGATCTATGACTCTGGTTTTAGATCAGTTTTTTAGAGAAAATAAGTATTCTCTTTTTAAGCTGGAAGGATGTAAGACCGGGGTCCTCAGGAGAAGTTCTGCCTGGGAGTGAAGCCAGAACAGATGAAGAGCAACCAGGTCCTTTGAACTCCTAACATCTGTTGAACTCAAAACCTGGACTTTTCAAATATGTGAATTAGTAAATTATATTTTTGCCTAGTTTACAATTTTAAGAGTCCTAACTGAAAAAGTCAATTTAAATAAGCTTTTCTGAATATTTTATTATTTTTAAAATGAGTATACTGGGCTCGTTAAGAGGTAGATTTACATCTATCTTGATACCTCTTTGAAATAAACTGGATTTTTTTTTTCATCAGAATAATTCAGGGGCGCCTGGGTGGCTCAGTTGTTAAGCGTCTGCTTTCGGCTCAGGTCATGATCCCGGGGTCCTGGGATCGAACCCCGCATCGGGCTCTCTGCTCAGCGGGAAGCCTGCTTCTCCTTCTGCGTCTCCCTCTCCCTCTGCTTATGTTCTCTCTCTTGCTGTGTCTCTCTCTGTCAAATAAATAAAAATTAAAAAAAAATAATTCAGATTGGTGGTGTAGATGTTCTTGGTGCTACTAAATTGTTACTTTGTTTCCCTATAGTTAAATCTAACTACTGATATTTCATTGGATTTATAAGATCATAGTATTGGCATTGACCAGCTTATAAACTTGGCCAAATCTCAGCCTCTGAATTTTAGTTTCTTCTCTTAGGACTCTGATGCTGATAGCTCTTTTCCATTATTTCATTCAGTCAAATGGTGTAATGAAATCAGAGGTTCAGAAGAAAAGTGTAATTTGGACCTTAAAGGATAGGTAGGATTCAGATGAGGAGAGGTAAGACATGAACATGAACACTATGAGCCAAGGCAAAAACGAATGGGCATTTTGTAAGTCACACTTGTTTGTACGCTGTGGAATATTGTATTTCATTTTGTCTTTCCCATTACATGAGCAATTAGGATATTCAAAAATTTGAAATAAGATCCTTGTGGAAAAATAAAGGGTTCCAGAAACATGACTTAGTAATTCTCTAAAATTATTTGGCTCTATGCTCAAAATAATTCTAAGCAACCGTTTTCCATCCTTTCATAGGAAGGAACTAAAGAAATAGGTATGAGATATTTGGAATCTTATGAAGACATTTATTTAAATAATAGAACCCCTCAAAATAGGAGGAGGCTTTTTATCTTGGGTCATGATCATCTAGTTTTATGGAAGGGTATAGAGGCACTGTGATCTCTAGACAAGCCATTGGTATCCCTTTTAACTGTAAGTCTACTTGGTTATGATTTTTTGTTGTGAACTACAGCATATTCCTGCCAGTGGGGAATAAGGAAAATACCTATAAGATAGGTTTTCTATATTTTATTGTGCTATATGGCATTTGGTTTATAGAATTCGTAGGACTTTAGAGCTGAAAGAGTAATAATATAGTAACTATTTATTGAGTACTAGCTGTGTGCTATGTACTGTGCTAATCTCTCTCTCTTTTTAAAGATTTTATTTATTTATTTGACAGAGAGAAACACAGTGAGAGAGGGAACACATGCAGGGGGAGTGGGAGAGGGAGAAGTAGACTCCCTGCTGAGCAGAGAGCCCGATGCAGGGCTCAATCCCAGGACTCTAAGATCATGACCTGAGCTGAAGGCAGATGCTTAACAACTGAGCCACCCAGGCGCCCCTGTGCTAATCTCTTTACATATTTAATTCTTAAAATTATTCTATGAGATGGTATTGTTATTTCTATTTTATGAATGAAGAGATTGAAGATTACAGAAGTTAAGAAATGTACTCCAGGTCATTCAGCTAAGTGACAGAACTGGAATTATTAAAAATTAAAAATCTATATACCTTAAAGATTACATGGTCCAGAGGTTCCCAGCCTAGGCTTTCCAAGTGGTCAGGATCTTGAGTCTTGGTCCCCTAAATTTCAATCCATTCATTCCACTATACCACCACCAGGGGGCTGTACCTGCGGTGTGACCAAATCTGTGCTAAAAATGAATTTAAAAGGAGTTTACTGCATTTAATATTTATTTATTTTTTTAAGATTTATTTATTTATTTTAGAGAGAGAGAGCAGGGGGAGGGACAAAGAGCGGGGAAGAGAGAGAATCTCCAGCAGATTTGAGGCTGAGTGCGGAGCCTGACTGGGGACTCCATCCCACACCCTGAGATCGTGACCTCAGTGGAAACCAAGAGTCCAGGGCTTAACTGATGGAGCCACCCAGTGGCCCCTGCATTTAGTATTTTAGTGTGTGTGTGTTTTACCTTCAACGACTCCTTAGTGATTGAGATGTGATTATAATATATTAGAAGTATCAGAACTTAAGATCTTTTTGATGCAATAAAAGAAAGTAGATAAAAAGTAAAGTACATAAATTTTTTAAAAAAGATTTTATTTATTTGAGAGATAGCGCACATGAGAGAGCAAACATGAGTGGGGGGAAGGGCAGAGGGAGAGGGAGAAGAAGGCTCCTCGCTAGTGGGGAGCCCAACATGGGGCTTGATCCTAGGACCCCAGGATCATGGCCTGAGCCAAAGGCAGACACTTAACTGACTGAGCCACCCAGGCACCCCTAAAGTACATAAATTTGTCATTTGCTGCAAATAAGAATTTTGTTTGTAAAATGAGTTAAAATGGGATACTAAGAGTGAATGAAGAGAAATATATTTCACATTTTCTTTTCTGGGTTAAATAAGCAAATGGCCATACTGTTTTTCTATTTTAATAGATGGTTTTTGTTTTTGTTTTTTTATTTTTTTTTAAAGATTCTATTTATTTATTTGACATAGAGAGAGCATAAGCAGGGGGAGTGGCAGGCAGAGGCAGAGGGAGAAGCAGGCTTCCCGCAGAGCAAGGATCCCGACTGGGGCTCCATCCCAGGACCGTGGGATCATGACCTGAGCCGAAGGCAGATGCTTAACGACTGAGCCACCCAGGCGCCCCTAGATGGTTTTTGTTTTATTTTGTTTTGTTTTTTGTCCTTGGAGGATTCACTTGCTTAGCAAGACCACTGCCACTACTGCCACCACTAATAACAATCATTTGAGTAAACTTTTACATTTTACAGAGTACTTTGACTTACATTATTGCTCTGGACAAAATTAATCTTTCCATCTTTTGTGTTCCCATAGTCCTCTGAACATAGCCCTGCACTGTATTTAAACTATTTTTTATATGTCATTAGCCTCTCCCCCCCAACACAGTCCCTACCTACCTCACTCCCAGAACAGTATTCATAGTCAGCTGATTTGTGGGCCTTCTGGAGTTGGAGAACTGCCATACTGACTGGTGGGGAGCTCAGGACTGCCTCCCAGAAGCATAATAGAGAACTATGCAGAATCTGAATCTGCTGGAGTTATGAAGAAAAAAGTTAAAATCAGTTATGGGTAGAAATAAAATGAAGCTTGAATTTATAGCATAGTGTAGTGGGAAAAGAAGCTTAGACTTTGGAGTCAGAGGGCCTGGATTTGAATTCCTTCCTTTCCCCATTTACCAGACAGTCATTCATTCTCAAAGCACCCTGTACTTATCCTTAATAGCGGTATTTATCACAACAGAAATTAAATAATTATTTGTGTAATGATTATATTTTCCACTAGGATGTATATTGAATCAAGAAAGAGACTGTTAGTATTGTTCAGTTATATTCTCTGCACCTAGTACAACAACTGGTATAGTTTAGGTGCTCAATAAATATTTGTTGAATGAATAAATGAATGAATGTCTGGTAAGTTAGGGGGAGGGTTAAAATTGGCTTGACCAAATCTGAAGGTTTGGAAAAGGTTTCACTGAGTATATTACATTGCAGCTGAGACCTGAGGGATGAATAGGAGTTTGCTAGGCAAATGAGGAGAACCAGATTCCAGGAGAAAGAACATTCGTGAAGCTTCTGGAAGGGAAAGAGCATAGTTTGGAGAAATATATTTCCATGTGACTGGAATGTAGAGAGCGGAGAGTGGTGTAAAATGAGGTGAGAGTAAACAAAGTTTAGATCATGCAGAGGCTTATAGGCTTTGCTAGGTATTTTGCACTTTATTCTCATAGAAATGGGAAACTATAACAGTTTTGATAGATGAGAGCCACGATTAGATGTTCCTTTTGAAATGACTGCTCTGGCTGCAATCTAGTGGACTCAGAATTGGAGGAGAGGAAATGTGGATGCTAGGAAACCATTAAAAGGCTATTGCAGAAGCCCAGGTGAGAGATGATGTTGATTTGGACAAAGATAGTGGCAGTGGAGATGGAGAGAGCTGGAATAACATAAGAAATATTTAATAGGTAAGATTACCAGAACATGATGATTGATTAGATAGGAGATGAAGGAGAGGGTTGTAGCAAAGTATATCAACTAGATTTCTGGGTGGGCACTTGGGTGGATGCGGGTGATGTTTACTGAGATAAGGAATATTAGAGAGCCTAAAGGAACAGATTTTAGGGGGAGATGAGGTTATTTTAGACATGTTATGTTGAAGTACCTATGAGACATCCAACAAAAGGATGATTATGGGCAGTTGGGTATTTGGGTTTGAATTTCGGGAAAGCATATTGTGTTCCATATGAGGACAGAAAGAACTACCTTATTTTTTTTCATGACTGTATGGCATTCCATTGTATATACTAAGGTACTGATTATGGGTCATAAGTAACTTAAGGAAAAGGTAAATAATATGGAGAGAGAAGAAAACTTGATAATGTGATTTTTAAGAGCAAGAGGGAATGAGGTCTAGCTCACAGGTGGTTTTGGTCTTAGATAAGAGGAGGGCCACTTGATTTATTATTTAACAGAAGGGATGGAGGAGAATATGGATGAAGATACAGAAAGTTGTGTAGATTGGATGGTGGGAAGTTGAGGATGTATCCATCTGGTGGATTCTATTTTCTCTGTTAAGTAGGAGGCTAGGTCATCTACTGAGAATGAGGAAGGAGGAAGGAAGGGGTGCTATTTGAAGGGAATGAATAGGATTTAAAATTACCATTGCCTTTTGACCAAACACATGATTTATTGACAGTTGAAAGCCTTGTTGAGGTGCTAGTATGCCCTATTTTTTTTTCATTTCTCAGTAACTTGGGGATACACTTGGAGAAGGTGGATAATTGGGCTTATCAGGGGTTTTGAGGTTTTATCAAGTGGAGAGGATGAAAGGGAAAGGAAATTTAGGTTCTTGAAATACTAGGTCATGGAACCCAATTTGAACAGAGAGGCAAAAGAAGATAGGAGCGGAGTGGGGATTGGGACAGTGGTTCTCAAACTTTAGTGTGCATCAGAATCATCTGGAAGATTTCTTAAGATGAAGATTGCTTTCATTTGTAAAATAGGAGGTAAAGTTCTGATGCCTTTCTCACTTGGTTGTGATAGATATTAAGGAGGCAGCATGTGAATTTTCTAATTTGAAGAGAGCTAATTTTTTAAAGATTTTATTTACTTACTTGAGAGAGAGAGCAGAGGGAGAGAGAGAGAGAGAGAGCACGAGCAGGGGTGAGGGTCAGAGGAAGAGGGAGAAGCAGACTCCCTGCTGAGCAGGGAGCCTGATGCAGGGCTCATCCCAGGACCCTGAGATCATGACCAGAGCAGAAGGCAGCTGCTTAACCAGCTTCCCTGAAGAGAGCTGTTAACATACTTTTTGCTCTAAGCTGTTCAGATTTAAGGTGGTTTAATAAATGAGCAAATAACTAGTATGAAAGTACTTTAGCTTTTTTTGGTACCTGATTGTGAGACCCTCTACAAGTTACATAGTTTGTGTATCCCAGCCTTTTGCTTCTAACTTAAGGCAAAATGCCCATTACTTGTCTTTAGTGGACTGAGCATTTTATGGGACCCCAAGTGAAAACTTTAGCCTGTCTGTGCCTTTTTAAAATGAGGCAATCAATGTTTCCTAGGTTTTATTTTCCCAAAGAGATGGTGTGAGATTTCATTATTTTTTTTAACTACAGAATTTTCTGAATTCTTTTGAAACTGTTTTAACATATAAAGTCTCCATTTTAGTTATAGAGTCCGATAATTTATTATAAAGATGAGGCAATAGCTAACATTTATTGAGCACTAATTATGTACCAGGCATTTTGCCAGTTACACAGTAAGGCAGTCTAAGGAATGCTTAGTAGGTGCTTTAATGCAGTATTTAATTTAATCCTCTCAGCAGACTTATGAGGGTATATACTGTATTTCCCCATTTTACAAATAAGTCAAGTGTGACTTAGGAAAGGTAAGTAATATGCCCAAGTCATGCAGCTAGTAAGTGATAGCTAGGGTTCAAATCCAGGTTTGTCCAATTTCAAACCTCTGTTTATAATCACTACACTGGAACTGCAGCAATCAACAAAAGTAGTGTCTACTTTTAGTCACTGTATCAGCTGGTTTATTAATTTTGCAATCACCTGCAGACCTAAGCCCTGGAAGCTTTATGTGTCAGTCTTTTGAGTTCTGTATAAGATGGCATGTCATGAATATGCAGGGTTTCATGAATATGCAGGTGAGACATGGTGAAACTGGAGGCACTTGCTGTTTAGAAATGCTTATGGTCCCCATCTTTATCATTCATTCAGCAAATATCTATGAACACTTAGGGTATATCAGGTCATTGTGCTAGGAGGATTATAAGACAGTCTGAATTCTTCCTGGTTTAGTATAACTTTGGGAATTTAACACTGGGGCTCAAAAGAGAAGTAGAGAGGAGTTATGGAAAGAACATTAGATTGAAGGTTGAGAGACCTGGGTTCTAGTCTGGTACCAGAATGCTATAGATGACTTGGAGGTTGTATAGAAAATGATATAGTACTTCCTGTAAAGTGGCTAGTGTGTGTTGAATGAAGACTGTGGTTTGGAACTCATTTTATTTTGCAGTCCTGTGATGTTCTCTGTTAGGACATTCTTCTCTTTTGTTCATTCATATATCCATTGGGCAATACATATAGTTGTGTTACACCTCTGCCTGGGTGGTTGATAGATTTGGAAACAACATGCTTAAGTCCAGAGTGGAAGGACAAATAACCAGGCAGAGATGAAATCAGTACCTTGGAGAGCTCCACGTAGGGCCTGGACCTGCACAACACAAACCAATCTTACCAGTTCTTAGGCTGTAAAGGATTATAATTCTCTGCAAGAATCTTCGCAGGTTTGCAGATCCTTAAGTTACTCCCTTCATTTAGTGTAGATTCCTTGACAGTGATGGCTACAGTCTGGAACGATTTCATAGGTTTGTAGACTTGAAAATATCTTTGGGATCCTCTCATCGAACTTTTTCATTTTAAAGATAGAGAAAATAGAGACCCAGAAGGAGAACGGCTAAAGGTAAGTGCCTTGTCAAAGGGATTATAGCAAGTCATTAGAAAAGTCTGGACAAGAGTCCAAGTCTTCTGACTTGCCGGCCAGTGCTTAGTATATGACAATGGACCTACTTGTCTGACTATTTAAGTGTCTTCTCAATAAAAGCAGTTTAGATTATTAGACTACAGAGTATGGCAAGCAAAAAAATTTTAACTTTCTGGATGAACAGGAATTTAAGATGATCTCATAGGACTGTGGCAAGGGGATATTTAGGTTTCCTTGGCGGCTTTCAGTAGAGAATATTTTTTTATTGGAATATAAGCAGAGGGCACTGTGCTGAGAGATGAATTGCTACATTGTTCTGTATCTCTGACAGAGGCACAGGGACTGATAATTTCTCCTCCAGAACTACTGCTGATCTTCTACTTTTGGGTAGTGGTGGTCTCTTCCTCAAATTCTCCTGCCCCAGTAAGTTTTCTTAGTACAGACAAATCCCCAAATTTCAGAACTGAAATGTCATAGACTCCTATGGTCTACCTCCTTTATTTTACGGAATACTTTTAGTTCTTGAGCTACTCTTCAACATTAAGTGGATCCTAGGCCTCTGAAATGGAATACTCAGACTTGCATCACCCCACTTGGAGGTGGCTTGCCAAAGACCTTCTCTGGACCAGAGGGAATGTTTCTTAAATGGATCAGTTGTAAAGAATGTCTTTAGAAGCATACTGTACAACAGCATCTGTTTCAAGGCTTGCCTGCATCTGAGGTTTTAAGATCTCACCTCTTCAGGCAAAAACTCTCAGGTATTCATTTCTCCAAGAAAAAAGCTTTTCAGAGGCCAAAAATCTTATTAAATACATCATATATTTCCCATGGGGCTACTGCTTTTGAGTTGGTTCCCTGCTGGGTTCCTCTTCCATTTTGTTTATGTTTTGCTTTTTAATGATGATAATTCTTTGCCTTTGACGAGTGTTTTGCTTTTAAAGCATGTTGACACATCCTTATTTAATCTTCACACCAATCATATGAGATGAATATTATCCACATTTTAGTACCTAGATTCAACAAACATTTATGAATGCTTGCTATGTGCTAGACATTTCACTAGACTCTCTCTCTCAAGGTGTATGATTTTTAAAAGTCCCATAATATCTCGGTAAGGTATTGCCCACATTTTATAGAAGAGAAACTAGAAGAATAAAGTGGTTAAGTAAGCAACTTCTGTTCCATTCATTTCTTCTTCTTCTTCTTCTTCTTCTTCTCCTTCTTCTCCTTCTTCTCCTTCTTCTCCTTCTTCTCCTTCTTCTCCTTCTTCTCCTTCTTCTCCTTCTCCTTCTCCTTCTTCTCCTTCTCCTTCTCCTCCTTCTCCTTCTCCTTCTCCTTCTTCTTCTCCTCCTTCTCCTCCTTCTCCTCCTTCTCCTCCTTCTCCTCCTTCTCCTCCTTCTTCTCCTTCTCCTTCTCCTCCTTCTCCTTCTCCTTCTCCTTCTTCTCCTTCTTCTCCTTCTTCTCCTTCTCCTTCTTCTCCTTCTTCTCCTTCTTCTCCTTCTTCTTTCTTCTTTCTTCTTTCTTCTTTCTTCTTCTTTTTTATAATACCTGCTACCTGGCTAGAACTGTGCTTAGCACTTAGGGAGAATAAAAGACATGTTTGATGTTCTCAAATTCATGCGGTGTCTGAGGGAGTTAAGATTTGTAAAGACAAGGTAGAATGTAATCTAATATTAAAAATTAACTGTGAGGGCACACCTAGGTGACTCAGTCAGTTGAGCGCCCAACTCTTGATTTCGGCTCAGGTCATGATCTTGGAGTCCTGGGATTGAGCCCCACGATAAGCTCCCCACTCAATGGGACGTCTGCTTGGGGATTCTCTCTCTCCCTCTGCCCCTCCCCCTGCTTGCACATGCACTCTCTCTCTCTCTGTCAAATAAATAAATCTTAAAAAAAAGTTAACTGTTGGTTAAACTTCCAAGAAAAAAAATTAAATTGACTCTTGGAAGAGGGCAAGAAAAAACAAAATCTGAATGGACCAGAGAAATTAATACAAGTTTATGGAGAGAATATAAAACCTTAATTGAGAGATGTGGAGCCTTTATAGGTCCCTGATCTGTGGATAACAAGATAAATAATTAGGTTAGGAATGGTAAGATAGATAGGGATATTGGTGGGAAGAAAGATTAGAGGCAGGAAAACAAACTAGGAGGTTATTTTAATCAAAATTATCCATAGGAGCCAGGCATGGTCATATCTTCCTCCTTCCTAGGAAGGACTGATAATTTCTCCTCCAGCACTACTGCTGATCTTCTACTTTTGGGTAGTGGTGGTCTCTTCCTCAAATTCTCCTGCCCCAGTAAGTTTTCTTAGTACAGACAAATCCCCAAATTTCAGAACTGAAATGTCATAGACTCCTATGGTCTACCTCCTTTATTTTATGGAATACTTTTAGTTCTTGAGCTACTCTTCAACATTAAGTGGATCCTAGGCCTCTGAAATGGAATACTCAGACTTGCATCACCCCACTTGAAGGTGGCTTCCTAGGGAAAAGAGAATTTTTTTTTAATGCTGAAGGATCATAACATTATTGAAATTCTTAGCTTTGCCCCATTCAGTTTAGCTTTCAGAGAAGTGGTAGGTAGGGGATTTGGACTCATATCCCACTTCTCTACCTTTGATCCCAAAATGCTGTTTTGAATTTACTGTGGTTCTCGTCCCTGTTTCTGTTTTTCAGTATACTTCCACCCACGTTTCATTTTACCTTTACAACAACCCTGCTGCAAAAGGTATGACAGGCATTATTTACATTTGGCAAGTAAAGAGACTGAGACAAAGGTAAATTAGACAACTTGTGCAAGATCACATGTTGAATTACTTCAGAGCTGAGATAGGATTCCGATTGTGTGATCCTTCTTTCTCATTACCTGGGAGAGATAATTTTAGCTGTCACACTCCTCTACTCTCCATCCACCAAATTTAATTATTCCACAATTTGTACTTGTATCAGTGAATAGTGTTTACATTATTAAAATTGTGTAAATATTTTCTGCAGAGCTAGATCATATATCGTACTGTGATCACAGGGCTTACCTTACAACCCCCGCCCCCGGAAGTTAATAATATTCTGATGTTTTTCCTTGAATAATTTTTACAAACAAATTAAAAATTTACTATTTTCATCAGAATCCATTATACATTTGTGATTTGCTCCATGTTCCTTAGACAACAGAGCTTGAGGCAAACATTAAATGCTAATTATTTATTGGGAGGTGCAATCTTAGGGCAGCAAGAATGAGGGTAGGGGAAGCAAGGCAGGAAGAATGGGAAGCAAATGCAAGGTGATGCATTAACTCACTGGCTACTGCTTTACAACAAGCCATGAAAAACTAACAGCTGGTCATTTGGCAGGTTCACCTACTCACCCACTCAGCACATTTCCATATGGGCTATACTGAAAATTGTTAGAATAGTCTACCAGAAAGAGGGAAAGGAATTCTCTCTGTTAATTTCCCCATATTTTGTGTCTCCCACTGATTAAAATTTGCCTCATGAAGAATAAACCTCCTCTCTACCCTTCTTGTTTGCATCATCAAATGTGTGTTTGGCAGTTTGGGGGGAAGCAAATTTCAAAAATAGATATTATAAAAATGATCTTTGACTAGAACACAATGAAATTAGAAGTTAATACAAAAAGATAAATTAAAATTTTCCATGTATTTTGAAAAATTAACACAGACTTAAGGGGGCACCTGAGTGGCTCAGTTGGTTAAGCATTAGACTCTTGATTTGGGCTCAAGTCACAATCTCAGGGTGGTGGGATCCAGCCCCCAGTCGGGCTCCACACTTGGGCTGGAGTCTGCTTGAGGTTTTTTTCCCCCTCCTCTTCCCTTCCCCTCTGCCTCCTCCCCCACCTCAAATAAATAAATAAATAAATCTTTAAAAAACCCACATAGACTAAGTAGTTAATGCAATTTATAAATACCTAGGGCTGCACTCTCACCACTATTGTTCAACATAGTATTAGAAGTCCTAGCAACAGCAATCAGACAACAAAAAGAAATAAAAGGTATTCAAATTGGCAAAGAAGAAGTCAAACTCTCTCTTTTCGCAGACGACATGATACTTTATGTGGAAAACCCAAAAGACTCCACCCCCAAATTACTAGAACTCATACAGCACTTCAGTAATGTGGCAGGATACAAAATCAATGCACAGAAATCAGTTGCTTTCTTATACACTAACAACGCAACTGTAGAAAGAGAGAGAAACGATTCCATTTACAATAGCACCAAAACCCATAAAATACCTCGGAATAAACCTAACCAAAGAGGTAAAGGATCTATACTCTAG
>NW_027863174.1:0-1879 GCF_054177405.1 Leptonychotes weddellii
GAGGCAGAGGGAGAAGCAGGCTTCCCGCCGAGCCGGGAGCCCGATGCGGGGCTCGATCCCAGGACCCTGAGATCATGACCTGAGCTGAAGGCAGATGCTTCACCGACTGAGCCACCCAGGCGCCCCTCTCCCTGGGATTTCATAAGGATCTTGGGCTGCGGGCGTGAGCGGCTCAGTTCTTGCCGCCCAGTCGGGGGGGCCCCAGCTGCAACGTCTCTGGTCCTGCGGGAGGGGACCCTCAGCATGCGGAGTGCAACGCACCTCCCCTCCCAGTCTCCCACGGCAGCTGCAACTGTATTTATAAATATCCCCATTAGTACCTTCTCTGTGTTAAGGAATGGGTTGCCCGTGGGGTTGGGAGCCACTCCTCCCCAGCTATGCTCAGCCTCACCGCAGACAGTACCCTGTCCCCACAGTGTGCGTCCCTTGTCCCTCTCCCCAGAGAGTCTCAGAAAAGCTCTTCTGGGCGGTGAGCAGTTTGTAAGGGACTTAGCGGTGACGTGAACAGATGGCCGGTGACATGCAGGGTATTAATACTGACAAGACTCCATTTCAGCACAGGTGGCAACAGATGGCCTTTCCAAGCTTGTGATGGGGACCCAGTAATGACTCTTTGTCACAGCTCAGATGCGGCTTGGATGCCTGGCTCCACTGGCTGCCCAGTGATAAAGGAAATTTGCAACTTGTAATGTATGTGGGCCCTGCTCCTGGGCTCCCAGGGAAGCTGTACTTGAACATTTACCAAGGTCAAAATGCCTTGGCAAAACCTCAGAGCATGGGCTCTATTTCTGCCCTGGGCACACAGCATATGTCTGCTTCATTAAAACAAACAAACAAACAAACAAAACAACAACAAAACAAAAACAAAAAGGAGCATTCCAAACATAAAGATAAGAAAAACAACAACAAAAAACCCCTCCCTGGTTCCCATAAGCTGTGGGTCAAACAGCTTGCGCATACTGAAAACATAAGATAAAGTCTGTAACTTTCTGGAATGTCCTTCCTCTTGATGACTAGTAACTCTTTATATAAAAAAAACACATATAACCCTGCACCAAATGTTCCTTCCCCGGAGCACTCTGTTCTTTGTGAAGAAGGGCAGCTGTCCTAACTTGGGCTTGAATAAAATTCTTTTCCTTTCTCTTTAAAAATTTTGAACAATGTTTGTGCATTTTGTGTGGACACCAGCCAAGTGTCTTCCGTCAGCTGTTAGAGATTCTCTGAGCTGTCATCATCCACATACCAGGGAGTGCTTAGGGTTGGTTCACCCTGCCCTAACTCCCCCAGAGAGATTCTAAGAGCCAACGGGAGGTTCTGGCCTGGATGGGAGTGGGGGTCTGGGCCTGGGGAAAGAGACACTGGGGGGGGGCATGTGTTATTAAATGCCCTCAATAGAAAAATAAGATCTGCAGGGCAAGAAGCTAGAGAAAACTATGGGAGACTTGGGGATTTCTCACATCTGCTTTCCATTTGGGATCAGCAGGTATAAACAAACAGTCCCCCCCCCCCAGACACACATATATACACACAGATAAACAGATAAAAAAGGCAGCCTGGGGTGCCTGGGTGGCTCAGTTGGTTAAGCGACTGCCTTCGGCGCAGGTCATGATCCTGGAGTCCTGGGATCGAGTCCCGCGTCGGGCTCCCCTGCTCAGCGGGGAGTCTGCTTCTCCCTCTCCCGCTCCCCCTAGTGCTCTCACTCTCTATCTCATTCTCTCTCTTAAATAAATAAATAAAAATCTTTAAAAAAAAAAAAAAAGGCAGCCTGGGTGTTTGCTCCCAACAGGAAACCGAGGCAATCATAGGGTTCACCTGAGGTGTTGTTTCACTCTTAGGGAACACTACCCTGGCTGCTTGACATCCAATGTCAGAAAACTGT
>NW_027863175.1:0-254 GCF_054177405.1 Leptonychotes weddellii
CAAAACTGAGCTGTGCCAAATCCGCGGTTCTGGGAAGTGGAGACATGTTTCTAGAAGTTTTCTAGGAGTTACCTGTGGAACTCAAGGTTTGCAAAGCCTTTGACTCGGAGTCTGGGCGATTCCAGGGCCAGTGTGCCCCGCCCAGGGTCTCCTAGCCCGTGTTTGTTTGCTCAAGTCTACCAGGCACTTTGTCCACATCCTTGTTTTGTAAGAAGGGAACTTACCAGAATTCCTGAACCAGAACCTCCCGGCGC
>NW_027863176.1:0-254 GCF_054177405.1 Leptonychotes weddellii
AAAAATATTATGATAATAGCTCAAGGACATTTAAATAGTCCGTTGGAAAAGAGATCTCAAATATAGACATGTGTATACAGGAATTTGATAAATCATAATATTGTCACCCCAAAGCAATGAGGAAGTGACAGCTTAGTAGATCATGTTAGGAAAATGTCTTTTTGTATGGACAAAAGGTAAAATTAGATCCTTGTGATCCCATTTACAATTGCACCCAAAACCATAAGATACATAGGCATAAATCTAACCAAAGA
>NW_027863177.1:0-254 GCF_054177405.1 Leptonychotes weddellii
CTGGGCAGACCTCCCCACCACAGCACCCACACATTTACTAAAAGTGCTCGAGCAGCACTATGGTGAGGGCAGCAACAGCTATGACATGGGCCATTACTGCACACAGTTTGCGTGATGAGCTCACCCAGTCCCTGCTCACCAGATAGGTGCTAGTCTTATCCACATGCAGCGAGGAGGAAATGAAAGAGCACAGACAGCTAGTGACTGGTGAAGCCAGGGCTCCAAAACAGGTCATGGAGATTCTAAAAAAGCCA
>NW_027863178.1:0-254 GCF_054177405.1 Leptonychotes weddellii
AGTCCATGTTTGCATCCCGTGCAAATTTATGTATTAAAATCCTGACAGCTCAATTGGTATTGGGAGGTGAGGCCCTTCGGGGCTGATTCGGTCCTGAAGATGGCTTCATGAATGGGATGAATGCCCTTGTAGAAGAGATCCCAGAAAGCTCCCTTGCCCCTTCCACCATGTGAGGACACAGCGAGAACACAGCCACGTACGAACCAGGAAGTACCGTCTTACGAGACATCAAATCTGCCAGCGACTTGATCTTG
>NW_027863179.1:0-254 GCF_054177405.1 Leptonychotes weddellii
AGAGGGAGAAGCAGACTCCCTGCCGAGCAGGGAGCCCGATGCGGGACTCGATCCCGGGACTCCAGGATCATGACCTGAGCCGAAGGCAGTCGCTTGACCGACTGAGCCACCCAGGCGCCCCAGGGAGTGATGTTATTCTGACAGTAGCTACCACTGTCACCTTACTGTCAAATTATGCTGACCTAAAAAAGCACTGTGATGGTAAGGAATTTATGTATAAATTTTTACCTTTTTTATTAATATAATTCTTTACT
>NW_027863180.1:0-254 GCF_054177405.1 Leptonychotes weddellii
CTGAGGTTGCAGACGCGGCCCCTCCCTGCCTTCCGGGCCGCGCGAGGAGTGCCGGGGGGGGGCGACTTGCTGGAGGAAGGGATGGAGCGGGACAGAGGGGTGGAGGGCTGGGGACCACGGCTGGGTGCCAGCCCGCTGCCCCTCCCTTCTTTTTGGCGGCGTGTGTGTGTGTGTGTGTGTGTGTGTGTGTGTGTGTGTGCGCGCGCGTGCGCTGCTGCCCGGGGCCTCAGAGCAGGGCGGCCGAGGAGTGGGTC
>NW_027863181.1:0-254 GCF_054177405.1 Leptonychotes weddellii
CTCAGTCTAACCATGAGAAAAAAATCAGACAAATCCCAACTGAAGGACATTCTACAAAATATCTGACTAGCGCTCCACAAAATCATCAGGGTCCTCAAAACGAGGAAAATCTGAGAAATTGCCACAGATAAAAGGAGACATGACTACTAATGTAATGTAGGTGGGATTCTGAAACAGAAAAAGGACACTTGGTAAAAACAAAAACAAGGCAAAAAAAAGTAACGATTTCACAGGAAATCTGCATAAAATATGGC
>NW_027863182.1:0-254 GCF_054177405.1 Leptonychotes weddellii
CACCGTGCGTGCAGGACTGGCTGTTGGCGACTGCCCCGAGGGAAGGCCAGATGGCGGGGGCATCAAATACCCCCCAGTCCCCCGACGCTGTCGTTCTGTGAGAGGCCGCTGAAGCTCTGGATCAGCACTGCCCAGCTCGGCGAAATTTCTAGGACTGAAGGCAACTGGGATCAGACCCCAACCCCAGCCCAAAGGGCCTGGTTGAGTAAATGTCTCCACGACGGTGACATAGCAAGGGGAGAGTGGGAATCCAA
>NW_027863183.1:0-254 GCF_054177405.1 Leptonychotes weddellii
CCCCAGTCCTGAGCCGCAGGTTAAGATGGAGCCCAATAGGTAGCATGTTGTTCACGTCTCTATCTGTCCACTTCGCAAAGATGTCTGCCTCCAGCCAACGTGAGGATCCTTCCATTCTTGTTTTTGAGATGGTCTGAATATTGACCTTCTAAGAGGTTCTCTTCTTGGCCCTTAGAGATTTGTGTGTGCATGCATGGTGTGTGCATGTGAGGGGGAGAGCGAGAGTCCGAGTCCGTTCGGGCTGCTATGACAAA
>NW_027863184.1:0-254 GCF_054177405.1 Leptonychotes weddellii
CCTGGTCTTGCCCGGGAACTAAATGAGGGCATGACCCCGTGATGCTGCACAAGAAGCTCTGGGTGAAGGGTACGGAAAACCTTCAAAGTGCTCCTGGATGAAGGCACAGAAAGTACAAGAAGAAAAAAGCCGGCAGGAAACTAATAAATGTGCTTGGGATAGTCCACTAAACTTCTATACCCTTTTCAGAAAAAAAAAAAGGGGAGAGGGGAGGCTTGATTACACAAAAGCATAAATTGCTAGAATTGATGGGC
>NW_027863185.1:0-1878 GCF_054177405.1 Leptonychotes weddellii
GTTCATTGTAGATTTGATAGTGTGAAGATAAAGTATTTAGCATCTAATGATTTTTCTCAGGTTGAGGAGAGAGATATTATGAAATAATATTAGTGAACAGGACATCAAGTTTATTAGATAAATATAGTAGAATTCCTGTAAATATTGAGTGTACATTTGAAGCTTTTGGTTACTAAGAGTTAAAACCTGAGCCTGGTTGGGTGATTTCTTTCCAGCATCTTCCAGGAGTACAGGCATGAAGGAGGGGGCTCCTTTGGTTTATCTAGGGGTGGGATTTTAACTGGTAAGTACCATGGACATAAGGGAGGGTAAAAAACATTGAGGCTCAGGAGGCAACTTGGTTATATAATAAACCATGGAATAGAGATGAAATAGGAAGGAAATAAAAATGGAGAAAAATAATATATAGTGAGGATGTGAACTTGAATCTGCCTCCAAGACCCATGCTTTTTTGACCATAAATCATGATCTCAAAGAAAATATCTACTGGCAAGTATTGTGTTTTAACCCCTCATAAAATAATTTAAAAATCATTTTTATAGGAGCACCTGGGTGTCAGTTAAGTGTCAGTTAAGTCAGTTAAGTGTCCAACTCTTGATTTCCACTCAGGTCATGATGTCAGGGTCCTGAGAGATTCTCTCTCTCCCTATCCCTCTTCTCCTCCCTACCATGCTCATGTACTCTTGCACGTGTGTGCAAAAAAAAAATATTTTTATAAATATGGAAAATTATTTAAAACATCACTAAGTTTCTAATGTATCTTATGTTCATCCCTAAGCTCTGGATATGCAAGATGAGTAAGATATGTTCTCAGTCATTAAGGAGCTCATAGTCTAATAGGAAACACAGACATGTAAAGGAATTATTTAAAATGTTAAACACCTTATAAAAATATGATAGAATGCAGAGAGGAGATTGTCCATAATACTCTCTCTGATCAATCGTCAGCATTATAGATACATAGTTCTATTAAATGAATGCATGGCTTTAGTAAGGGTATGCATAAAAAAAGCTTACAAATATTTATTATTCATTTATTTGATTCAAGAGAGATTAGGAGTAGCTTAAAAGCACTGACATTTAAAATCTGAAAAGCCCTGTAATCAATCTGAATGTCTGCTCAGCCTGCCCCTCAGATGTTTTATAAATGTGGTAATTTCTGACTTCCAGAAAGTATAAAAGACTTTTAAAGATAGTGCAAATATTTACCAGTCTCTCTTTTTTATGCCTTTACTGAAATCTGAAGAAAATAATACAGATATGATTGCTTGAATTTTTTTATGTTAGACATCATTCCCACTAAATATTTGAGTATACTCTGTGTCCATATACCATTATTACAGATATCACTGCTAAGGATTAAATGAAACAATGTATAAAATGGCCTTCCTACAGGGCTTGGAAAAGGAAAGCAGTGAATTCAAATCAATTGTCCAGCTACCATACTGTTGACACCTTTTAAGTACTATTTTATAGATTTCAGGTTCTTTCTCAAATTTCTTTCATCCTCTGCTTACTCTACATTCTTCTAGGGTGATTTTATACACTTGTACAAATTTAATTACTGTCTATCTAGCAGTAATTCCCAAATGTGTGTGTGTGTATATATTTATATATTTATATACTTATATATTTATATACCAAGCATAAAATCAGAGCTAAATCTCAGAAGGGAAGTCTAGGTTTGATATATACATAATAGGGGATTGTTAGCAGAGAGACCATATATAGAAAGTGATTGTCTTAGGGGCACTTGGGTGGCTCAGTCCATTGAGCGTCTGCCTTTGCCTCAGGTCATGATCCCGGAGTTCTGGGATTGAGCCCTGCATTGGGCTCCCTGCTCAGCAGGAGCTTGCTTCTCCCTCTCCCTCTGCTGCT
>NW_027863186.1:0-254 GCF_054177405.1 Leptonychotes weddellii
CTTAAAAAAAAAAAAAGATTTTATTTATTTGAAAGAGAGAGACACAGCGAGACAGGGAACACAAGCAGGGGGAGCGGGAGAGGGAGAAGCAGGCTTCCCGCCGAGCAGGGAGCCCGATGCGGGGCTCGATCCCAGGACCCTGGGATCATGACCCGAGCCGAAGGCAGACGCTTAACCGACTGAGCCACCCAGGCGCCCCCATAGTTTTTTATTTTAATAATAAGCGTATATTATTTTTGTAATTTAAAAACACA
>NW_027863187.1:0-254 GCF_054177405.1 Leptonychotes weddellii
AACGCCCCCCCCCCCGGCTTGTTCTCTCTCTCTCCCCTCCCCCCATCAAATAAATAAATAAAATCTTAAAAACAACAACAACAACAACAAAGAAATTTGCTTCCCTCACAGATTGGGAAAGGCTCTGGGATAAATCTGTCAAGTAAGGAACAAGTCTTCCTATTAGGACCTCTAACCTTTAAAAGAAAGTAGTAAAAGATGACAATTAGCCTATGCGTGACCCTGTTTGATTTTAGACTATGAGCACGACCAAG
>NW_027863188.1:0-254 GCF_054177405.1 Leptonychotes weddellii
GATAGGGCAGCATGGAGCCTTCTGCAGCTGGTCCCCTGACTCAGCACACGCCGGCCAGAGTGGGGTCCACACGTGCCCATAGGGGCTGACTGCCCGGGCGGCTCCTCAGGAACGGGCCTGAGAGGTGCAGGTGTGCGGGGGCTTGGGGCGGGAGCCCTCCTGCACCGTCACACACAAAACACTCCCTTTCCATAAGAGAGAGCATCCAGGGATCCAAGCTCATGGTCACTGCTTGAAAGAGGTGCTGTGTCGGA
>NW_027863189.1:0-254 GCF_054177405.1 Leptonychotes weddellii
AGCCCACTGCCAGGGGGCTTGCAATATAGTGGGGGTGTTAAGATGGAAGACCCCGACCCCCCCCAAAAAAACAGGCTCATGATATGTGGTAGCCTGGGTGGTGCCAGATGAGGGAACAGACAGTTCTGGAACAATTTGGGGAAGGGAAGAGGCAGGAAGCTGAGGAATGTCACACAGGAGGATTTTGCTCATTGGTGAGATTTCCCTCTCCCCAGCAAGTTTGGGGGCCTGGCTGGTCCTAGAGGCAGCCGGAG
>NW_027863190.1:0-254 GCF_054177405.1 Leptonychotes weddellii
CAGCAATTGCACTCCTGGGTATTTACCCCAAAGGCACAGATGTATGGCCCTTTTCAGAAGGGCCATATGCACCCCAATGTTCATAGCAGCAATGTCCACAATAGCCAAACTGTGGAAAGAGGTGAGATGCCCATCAACAGATGAATTGATAAAGAAGATGGGGTCTATATATACAATGGAATATTACTCAGCCATCAGAGAGAATGAATACCAAACTTTTGCATCAACATGGATGGGATTGGAGGAGATTATGG
>NW_027863191.1:0-254 GCF_054177405.1 Leptonychotes weddellii
ATTGTATTGCCTGTAAAGTCCCTGTTTCTGTAGATTGTCACGGTTTCTGGTCTTTGTGACTCTTGGGTTCTCTCTTCAGTTACAGAATCCCCCTAAGTATTTCTTGCAGGGCTGGCTTGTTGGTCACATATTCTTTCAGTTTCTGCCTGTCCTGAAAGCTCTTTATCTCTCCATCCATTCTGAATGACAGCCTTGCTGGATAAAGTATTCTTTGCTGCATGTTCTTTTCATTCAGTACCCTGAATATGTCTTGC
>NW_027863192.1:0-254 GCF_054177405.1 Leptonychotes weddellii
GGCAGGAAGCCTGCTTCTCCCTCTCCCACTCCCCCTGCTTGTGTTCCTGCTCTCGCTATCTCTCTCTCTGTCAAATAAATAAATAAAAATCTTTAAAAAAAAAAAAAAGAAATTTTGGTTTCGTTTCTTCCCTATAGCTAGTGGATGATATGGATAGAAGCAAAAGAACTATATGCTTTGTTACTAGATATATGACATAGTTAGGGCTCTTTCCTAGTAAATATTCAAAACAAGTTCTTCCCTAATGACCTCAA
>NW_027863193.1:0-254 GCF_054177405.1 Leptonychotes weddellii
CCCGTTATTTATGCTCTTACAGTAAAAATCATCAAATGCCGATTCATAGTGAGAGTTGTATATTCAAGTCCATTATAAATTATAACATTACCATTTGGCTCTATGTGTTTCCTATCTTATTTGATGAAATATTTGAGTAAATTCCAATTCATTCTAAGTTGGATTATTTTGATGAAAGAATGTGATGAGAACTGTATTTGTGGGTGATCCCAGGAAGCTGGAGGAGGGCATTGAGGGAAGTAAGACCTGGAAGA
>NW_027863194.1:0-254 GCF_054177405.1 Leptonychotes weddellii
ACTCAGCAGAAACCACTCTTAGCATCTTTTTTTTTTTTAATTTTTTTAATTTTTATTTTTTTAAAGATTTTATTTATTTATTTGAGACAGAGAGAATGAGATAGAGAGAGCATGAGAGGGAGGAGGGTCAGAGGGAGAAGCAGACTCCCTGCCGAGCAGGGAGCCCGATGCGGGACTCGATCCCGGGACTCCAGGATCACGACCTGAGCCGAAGGCAGTCGCTTAACCGACTGAGCCACTCAGGCGCCCCAACC
>NW_027863195.1:0-254 GCF_054177405.1 Leptonychotes weddellii
AACCCAGTCATCATGTTCCATGTTGTGAGGGAGCCAAACAGCCACATGCAAAAGATATTCATAGGTATTTTGGTCACAGTGCCAGCTATGGTCTCAACTGAGAGCTAATACTCACTGACAGACATTGAGTGAAAGAGCCGTCATTAAACTGTAGCCCTCACTTGAGGCCAGTGGAGTGGGGAGAAATTGACCCTTCCAAGCCCTGCCCAAATGATAAACTTATAAGCATAATAGAAGTCACTAAGTTTTGTGAT
>NW_027863196.1:0-1878 GCF_054177405.1 Leptonychotes weddellii
GAGATGACACCAAGGGTGACCGGACAGTGTCTGGTGTTGGGGGGCAGGAGCCAGTGGGCAGGAGGGAAGTGAGGAGGGGAACTGGGAGGAGACGGGAGGATGCTGCGTGCTCCTCAGGAGCACATGTGGAGGGAGAGAGGCCCAGAGAGGGTCAAGGATGGGGACAGGGGAGTGGACACCTCCACCAACAAGGGAAGAACAGTTAGCGAGGCTTCCAGTACAGTGACTCCCCTCTATATTTATTGCAGAAATCTTGATCTTTACAGCAAAAGCTTGAAACTTTCAGGTCTCCACGAATCAGTTTCCAGGACTTACACTCGTTGGAGCAGTCCAGTTGAGTGTGGTTGTAGCGAAATCCATCTGGAAGAGAAGGACGCTCATACTCAGGGTCAGAGAGCAATAGTTGAAGCTCAGAGAAAGAGGATTTTCCCCAACCATGCCCAGCCTGGCCTCCGGACAGGTGCACATCAGTCTCACCTTCCTGACAGTGTCAAGAGGCAGGCACCTGCTCAAGCCAGTAGAGCCTGATTCAATGTCATTACCTCTTATATTGAAATAGAATATATCCCTGGTTCTGCATCCTGGGCCTTCCTCCACGGTGCAGTTGCCTTTGCCTGCCTTACATTTGCCCTTTCTAAAAAGACTGCAGACCATACACGTTGTGGCTGGAGCTGTGGAGAAACAGACATGAGCCTGGGGTGGAATGAACTCAGACTGAGGTGTGCGAGGACACCTTAGGACCCAGGAGTTTAGGGACACAGCATGCCTCTAAATACTTCCCCCACACATAATTTGGGGCAGGAAATATTCCCACTAGGTTCCTTCCATTAGATATTTAGGGACAAGTGGTCTTCCACATAGTGATCTCAAAATCGATTAAGGATAAATAACTGTATGTATACTTCATGAGTGAATTGCATGGTATGTGAATTATATCACACTAAAACAGTTTACCAAAAATAACCTTGAGCAAAAATATAAGATGTTACCTGCCAGGTGATGTGAGAGATGCTAGCAAGTGAGAAATAAGGACAAAAGGCATGCGTTCTGACCAGGCAAGTGAAATTTTCAACCTTGCACCGAACAACACTAAGTGATTATCTTTCTTTAATTTTTGTTCCCTAGGAGCCTAGCTGACCCCCCGCCCCCCACTGGCACCAGCTTTGTGCTCATGTGCTCATAAAAATCTAAAAGAGGGGGTGCCTGGGTGGCTCAGTTGGTTAAGCATCTGTCTTCGGCTCAGATCATGATCCCAGGGTCCTGGGATCGAGCCTCACATTGGACTCCCTGCTCAGTGGGAAGCCTGCTTCTCCCTCTCCCTCTGCTGCTCTCCCTGCTTGTGCTCTCTCTCTGTGTCAGATAAATAAATAAAATCTTTTTAAAAGATCTAAAAGAGGTTACTATGTAAAGGGTCTCCTCTTAGCTGTGGAGGCATTGTGCAGAAGACAACCAAGCACCTGCCTACAGCCACCCTGGGTCAGGGTCTCTGGGGGAAATGGGTGAGCATAAGGATTACACTGGCTTGACGTTGAGCAGGTAGATTTTAGTCTCCAGAGATTTCCTAGCCAAACGCCAAAAGTCATCCAAAGTACCTACATGTTTAAGTGAAAAGACTGCTGTGAAAATATTGGTTCAAAATAAGCCATCTAATTACCTCTTCTGGCTCCATTACGGCCCCTAGGCTGCTTCTTGATAGAAAGTCTCGAGCTACCGTTGGCTCTGCTGCTTAGGGCCATCCCAGCCAGCCCCAAGGCCCTAAAGTGGGAAGAGCCCTTGGCCCCAATCTGCCCCAAGGGAGTGACTGACTCCACTCTGAGATCTTAGGAAGGGACCTGAACTCTTTCCCTGGGAGTAGTCGGGGTGGGGACAGCAGACAGA
>NW_027863197.1:0-254 GCF_054177405.1 Leptonychotes weddellii
CGATATGGGGCTCGATCCCAGGACCCTGGGATCATGACCTGAGCTGAAGGTAGACGCTTCACCGACTGAGCCACCCAGGCGCCCCAACTCATTCCCCTCCTTGTTGACCGGCGTACACACAGCAAAGCCTGCGTGGTCTTTACAGACGGGCTTGTGTTGGGGTGCGAGTTTGCTGCTGGCTGCACCCGGCTGGTCCGGGCCCAAGGGGCTTGTGGGGCGTCCCGACCACGTCCTCAGGGCAGCTCGTGTGTGCG
>NW_027863198.1:0-254 GCF_054177405.1 Leptonychotes weddellii
AGCAGGATGGATGGACGCCACCATCTACTGGGGACCATCAGTGATGATGTACTTCTCAGCAGCAGGGGGAGGTCCTGCAGGTGGTGCGGCAGGGGGCAGGCTGGCAGCAGGGGGGGCGGCAGCAGGGCGCCTGCACAGAGATGGGCTGGCAGCAGGTGGAGGCCCAGCAGCAGGGGCGGCAGACCACGGCCGTGCAGGATGTGGGGCAGCAGCTGATGGGGCGGCAGCAGCCCTCCTGCAGGGAGCAGGGGTCA
>NW_027863199.1:0-254 GCF_054177405.1 Leptonychotes weddellii
AGCAGGAGTGGGGGGAGGAGCAGAGAGAGAGGGAGAAGCAGACTCACTTCTGAGCAGGGAACCTGATGCAGGGCTCCATCCCAGGACTCTGAAATCATGACCTCAGGCATTTAGCTAAAATTGGGTTTTTTAAAACTCTACTAAGTCCTCAACTCAAATCACTCATGATTTGAGCTGAAGGTAGATAGTTAACTGACTGCGCCACCTAGGCATTCCCCCCATCCTTCTTTTTTTCTTAACTTCTAAGCAGCAGG
>NW_027863200.1:0-254 GCF_054177405.1 Leptonychotes weddellii
ATGTTGGCGGGGATGCGGAGAAAGGGGAACCCTCCTACACTGTTGGTGGGAATGGAAGCTGGTGCAGCCACTCTGGAAAACATATGGAAGTTCCTCAGAAAGTTGAAAATAGAGCTACCCTACGACACAGAAATTGCACTACTGGGTATTTACCCCAAAGATACAAATGTAGTGATCTGAAGGGCACATGCACCCCAATGTTTATAGCAGCAATATCCACAATAGCCAAACTATGGAAAGAGCCCAGATGTCCA
>NW_027863201.1:0-254 GCF_054177405.1 Leptonychotes weddellii
TTTCCCGCACAGCAAGCTGCTCCTTATTTCAAAAGCAGCCTGATGAACCCCCCACCCCCCAAAAGACAAGGCGGGCTTCACGAAACCAGGTTGGAAAGGAGCCCTAAGGCTGAAAATTCTTACTTCCACTGTCGTCCGGCATTCCAGGTTGGGGGCGGTACGGGGGTTTGGGCTTTGGGTAGATATCTGCGGGGAAAACAACATAGCGTTTTTAGCGGAGAGAAATAGCCTTGTGTTACGAGCAGCCTATAAAA
>NW_027863202.1:0-254 GCF_054177405.1 Leptonychotes weddellii
AGACAAATACCATATGATTTCACTCATATGTGGGATTTAAGAAACAGAACAAGTGAGCAAGGGAAAAAAGACAAAGAACAGACTCCTAAATATAGAGAACTTATGGGTACCAGAGAGGAGGTGGGTGGAAGGATGGGTGAAATATGTGAAGAGTACCACTACTGTGATGAGCGCTGAGCGATATATAGGAAAACACACACATGCATGCGTGCGCACGCACACACACACGCGATAGAAGGTAGGAGAGATGGAGA
>NW_027863203.1:0-254 GCF_054177405.1 Leptonychotes weddellii
GCCCTGGGAAAAATCATTCTCTTGTCTTTTCCAGCTGCAGAAGTCAACTACGTTCCTTGACTTGTGGCACCTTCCTCCTCTTCAAAACCAGCACTGTGGCACCTTTAAATCTCTCTCTCTCTGGCCCTCCTGTCTCTCTTTTAGAAGGACCCTTATAATTACATTGGGCCACCTAGATAATCCAGGATCATTTCCCCCATCTCAAGATCCTTAATTTAATCATATCTCTAAGGTCCCTTTACCTATGTAAGGTA
>NW_027863204.1:0-254 GCF_054177405.1 Leptonychotes weddellii
CCATGTTAGGGGCATAGATATTTACAACTGTTAGATCTTCTTGTTGGATAGACCCTTTATTCCTTTCTGGTCTATGTTACTTTTAGGCTCTCTCTTTGCTTAGAGGACCCCTTTCAATATTTCTTGTAGGGCTCATTTCATGTTTGCAAATTCTTTTAGTTTTTGTTTGTCCTGGTAGCTTTTTATCTCTCCTTCTATTCTGAATGACAGCCTAGCTGGATATAGTATTTGTGGCTGCATATTTTTCTTGTTTA
>NW_027863205.1:0-254 GCF_054177405.1 Leptonychotes weddellii
AGATGCTTCAATGCATCAGTTTTAAGAACTCCTATCCCATAGATCAATTATTAAGAAGACAAGACAAAAAATAAAATGTGGAGTCCCCCATGGGTAAAAATCCAGATACTACAAATCAAATTTAGTACAAAATCTCTCTTTCTCTGTCCATCATTATTGTTATTATCATTGATAATATTATTATTTTATCTTTGAGGACGTGCATATTCACCAATGCATTGAGACAGAAATCCATCATTGATCTACCCCACAAG
>NW_027863206.1:0-254 GCF_054177405.1 Leptonychotes weddellii
ATAAAGTCAACAATACTACAATATCAACATTGATGAAGCTACCACCCTGGTACATACACACACACACACACACACACACACAACCTCAGACTAATCTAAATTCATAAATTTAGGTTGATTCATAAATATCAGCATGAAAACCCTATTTAAAATAATAGCAAACAGAATGAAGAAGGATGGAAAAGATAATTCTCTGTGACCAAGTGTGATATGCCAGGAATACAAAGAAAGTTTTCAATTAAAATATAAATTAT
>NW_027863207.1:0-1878 GCF_054177405.1 Leptonychotes weddellii
CTTCTAATAGACCAAAATTCACCCAAAATCTAGTGTGTGGCACTGATCTATGAATCAGCCTGATCATATTTGATCATATTCTGTTTTGTTTTGTTTTGTTCTGTTTTTGTTTGTTTTTATCTTTTTCTTTTTCTTTTTCCTTTTTCTTTCTTTTCCTTTCTTTTCCCCTGGTTTCAGGTCTTTTCTGATTTGTTTACAGTATATTTTCCATAGACGTTGTTACTCTGTTAGAATTTTGTTCTCTCATTCATCTATTCTCCACTGGACAAAAAAACAAGATGGAAAAAATCACCTCAACAAAAAGAACAAGAGGCAGTACCGACTGAGAGGGACCTACTCAATACGGACATTAGTATGATGTCGGAACTAGAGTTCAGAATGATGACTTTAAAGATACTAGCTGTGCTTGAAAAAAGCATGGAAGTTATTAGAGAAACCCTTTCTGGAGAAATGAAAGAACTAAAATCTAACAAAGTTGAAATCAAAAAGGCTATTAATGAGGTACAATAAAAAATGGAGGTGCTAACTGCTAGGATAAATGAGGCAGAAGAGAGAATTAGTGATATAGAAGACGAAATGATGGAGAATAAAGAAGCTGAGAAAAAGAGAGATAAACAACTACTGGATCACGAGGGCAGAATTCGAGAGATAAGCGATACCATAAGACGAAACATTAGAATAACTGGGATCCCAGAAGAAGAAAGAGAGAGAGGGGCAGAGGGTATATTGGAGCAAATTATACCAGAGAACTTCCCTAATTTGGGGAAGGAAACAGGCATCAAAATCCAGGAGGCAGGAAGAACCCCCCTCAAAATCAATAAAAATAGGTCAACACCCCAACATCTAATAGTAAAACTTATGAGTCTCAGAGACAAAGAGAAAATCCTAAAAGCAGCTCAGGACAAGAGATCTGTAACCTACAATGGTAGAAACATTAGATTGGCAACAGACCTATCCACAGAGACCTGGCAGGCCAGAAAGGAATGGCAGGATATATTCAGAGCACTAAATGAGAAAAATATGCAGCCAAGAATACTATATCCAGCTAGGCTGTCATTGAAAATAGAAGGAGAGATAAAAAGCTTCCAGCACAAAAAAAAAACTAAAGGAATTTGCAAACACGAAGCCCTACAAGAAATCTTGAAAGGGGTCCTCTAAGCAAAGAGAGAGACTAAATGCAACATAGGCCAGACAGGAACACAGACAACATACAGTAACAGTCACCTTACAGGCAATACAATGGCAGTAAATTCCTATCTTTCAATAGTTACCCTGAATGTAAATGGGCTAAATGCCCCAATCAAAAGACACAGGCTATCAGATTGGATAAAAACACAAGACCCATCGATATGCTATCTGCAGGAGACCCATTTTAGACCCAAAGACACCCCCAGATTGAAAGTGAGGGGGTGGAAAACCATTTACCACGCTAATGGACACCAAAAGGAAGCTGGGGTGGCAATCCTTATATTAGAAAAATTAGATTTTAAACCAAAGACTGTAATAAGAGATGAGGAAGGACACTATATCCTACTTAAAGGGTCTATCCAACAAGAAGATCTAACAATTGTAAATATCTATGCCCCTAACATGGGAGCAGCCACTTATATAAGTCAATTAATAACAAAAGCAAAGAAACACATTGACAACAATACAATAATAGTGGGGGACTTTAACACCCCCCTCACTGAAATGGACAGATCATCTAAGCAAAAGATCAACAAGGAACTAAAGACTTTAAATGACACACTGGACCAAATGGACTTCACAGATATATTCAGAACATTCCATCCCAAAGCAACAGAATACACATTCTTCTCTAGTGCCCATGGAACATTCTCCAGAATAGATCACATCCTAGGTCACAAATCAGTTCTC
>NW_027863208.1:0-254 GCF_054177405.1 Leptonychotes weddellii
ACATGATGCATACTGAAGAAATAAGAGCACTGAACATTGTTACAACAGTAATAGGCTTAAAAATTGAAAAACTATTAGGAGAAGAAGAAAAAAAATGTAATTATAGTGAATTACTTAAATGCACCAATCTCAGTTTATGAGAGCAAGTATACAAAAACAAAGAAACAAATTAAAAAAAAGTGAGAAGAATCTAAACTATACAATGGCTAGAGAAGAATTAATACAATATAGATGAAAATCTACATTTTTAAAAA
>NW_027863209.1:0-254 GCF_054177405.1 Leptonychotes weddellii
GGCATATGTGTAGGAGTGTCACACCCAGAACCCTCGGGGCTCCTCTGCAGGGCAACGCGAACAGCATTATCGGGCCTGCACTGCAGAGAAGTTGAGTGTCCGACTTGGCATCTGTCTCCAGTCTCCCCGCCGGAGCTCCGTGGGCCACTCTCGGCCCTTCCCTGAAGCCCCTTCCCATCCCACGGCTTTGCTTCTGAGCTTTCAGGGCTCCGCTGAAAGGACATGCCACTCAGGAACCCGCCTGACTCTCCAGA
>NW_027863210.1:0-254 GCF_054177405.1 Leptonychotes weddellii
ATTTGTATCTTTGGGGTAAATACCCAGTAGTGCAATTGCTGGGTCGTATGGTAGCTCTATTTTCAACTTTTTGAGGAACCTCCATACTGTTTTCCAGAGTGGCTGCACCAGCTTGCATTCCCACCAACAGTGTAGGAGGGTTCCCCCTTGGGAGAGAGAATCTTAAGCAGGATCCACGCCCAGCACAGAGCCCAACATTGGGCTTGATTTCGTGACCTGAGCTGAAATCAGGAGTCGGACACTTAACCTACTGA
>NW_027863211.1:0-254 GCF_054177405.1 Leptonychotes weddellii
AGCATTTTTTTTTTCATGATAGAAGTTGGGATACGTTAAAAAAACTACTTTTTTTTAAAGGGTAAAACTATGCCACTTGATTTAATCTTCTCCTCTTTGATGTTAGAGTGAAATAAACACGACTTTTCTGTATTAACCAAAGAATTACTTCTGCAGGGCCCTGCCCAGAGGCCCACATCAACTCTTCATTCTGAACCTCATAAGCAATTTTGAAGCTAAATTCATAAAATAACAGAATGAAAGAACTTTCTAAA
>NW_027863212.1:0-254 GCF_054177405.1 Leptonychotes weddellii
ATTAGCTGGCATTCTGTATAATAGGCCCATCCCTTTATCTATCTATCTATCTATCTATCTATCTATCTATCATCTATTTATCTATCATCATCTATTTATCTTTCTATCTTTTTATGAGTGTGGATTCATGGATTCCTATTTTGGTCAGTGGGCTATAATCTGTTACTGTCATTATTATTTTGGAGGTTAGATTGTTTTAGATCTGGCCATTAGAAACTCTTTTGCACTGACTGCTGCGTCTTTTTACATACCCC
>NW_027863213.1:0-254 GCF_054177405.1 Leptonychotes weddellii
ATCTGCAAGTAGATATAGTTTTACTTCTTCCTTCCCAATTTAGCTTTTACTTTATTTCCTTGCCTAATTGCCCTAGATTATAAAGTGGCAAGAGTGGATGTTTTGTCTCATTCCAGTCTTTTTTTTTTTTTTTAAAGATTTTATTTATTTATTTGAGAGAGAGAGAATGAGAGACAGAGAGCATGAGAGGGAGGAGGGTCAGAGGGAGAAGCAGACTCCCTGCCAAGCAGGGAGCCCAATGCGGGACTCGATCC
>NW_027863214.1:0-254 GCF_054177405.1 Leptonychotes weddellii
CCTGGGTGGCTCAGTTGGTTAAGCGACTGCCTTCGGCTCAGGTCATGATCCTGGAGTCCCGGGATCGAGTCCCGCATCGGGCTCCCTGCTCGGCGGGGAACCTGCTTCTCCCTCTGACCCTCCCCCATCTCGTGCTCTCTCTCTCTGTCTCATTCTCTCTCTCAAATAAATAAATAAAATCTTTAAAAAAAAAAAAAAAGAAACTGGGCTTGGGGTTCTTTGTGTGTATCAGTACTATAAGCCCTCTCTACAGA
>NW_027863215.1:0-254 GCF_054177405.1 Leptonychotes weddellii
CTGATATTTATAGAACATTCTAGAAACCAACAAGAGGAAAAAACCACAGACACTCTTTCAAGGGCACATAGTGTGTTCACCACAATGGACTATATGCGAGGCTATAAAACAAGTCTGATTGGTTGAAACTGAAGGCTGTCTGAAGAATATTTTCTGACCACAGTAGAATCAAATTAAATATCAATAACAATAAGATAAACAATAGCAGTAAGTAGCAAAACCACAAATATTCCCAAACATTTATAAATAATCCA
>NW_027863216.1:0-254 GCF_054177405.1 Leptonychotes weddellii
AATCCTATTTAAGCATATGCTTTTTAAAATTTTCTAAGGTTTTAACTAAAACCTTTAACTTCCCAAAATTTAAATTGTAAATAAAGTCTCTTTAACTTATTAGGCCTTTTATTTGGTATGATAAGTTACTCCAGAAACACTGTTAAGCAAATAATAAGCCTTAAATTACATTTGGGTAAATGCTATAACTATTCTAAAACTAATACACAGTTCCTAAAGTTTTAATATATTCTGATATAAGACCATCACTTAAT
>NW_027863217.1:0-254 GCF_054177405.1 Leptonychotes weddellii
AAAAATACTAATCATTTCAGATATACCTAGCAAATGAACTTCTATATACTAGCATCACAGTCCCTGACATTGGACATAGATCTAAGATCCTGGATTAGGTCAAAATTGAGGAATTTACAACTCCATAATTCACCACAGATTAAAAATATGAGACCCATTAAAGCAATATTTGTTGAACAAGAATCATTAGTTGTATATTGTAAGATATTAATTTCTTGTGGATATATAATGCCAGCTGTGTCCATTTATATGAA
>NW_027863218.1:0-1878 GCF_054177405.1 Leptonychotes weddellii
ATGGCATTAGGCACAGTGCCCCAGTATTTCAGGAGAGTCGTCAAAGCTACTTGGAGTATACAAAGGAGAGGTTGGGTTATTTCAGGATTTGAAAAATTCAGGGAGACTTGTGGGATCATCCTGGAGAAAGAACTTGGCAATTTCCCAGGATTTTTCTCTGAACACTGCTTCACATTTGAGCAGGATCTTTCCCATCCATTGGTAATAGAGTCCCTTTCCACAGAACACAAATATCAGCTGAGGGGGAACCCAGGTTTGAACTGTTCCCTCCTTGGCTGCTGATTGTAGATGTTGCTTTAGATGCTCTGAGGAAGTGATTACAAATGCCTTCCTGTACAGGTAGCTTGTGTGGCTCCTTCTGCAAGATGCTGTGCAGGCCAGATTTTGCAGTAATACTTAAACACTTTGACCCATATAATAAGCCATGTCTTCCTTTGGGAGCTGAAGGGACTTCCTGGAACCTGCAGGCTGTAAAAATGTTTCATTTAGCCTCCTAAGATTCTGGGATTACTGCTTCAACTCTCTAATGACAACATGAATATTGGTTCTCCCCAAATCCAAAACCGCTAACCCTAGCTCCCCTGATAAATTCTTAGGATTCTTCCCAAGCCTCCAGGCTTGCTGGAATGGACAGATTCAAAACCTCTTAGTGTTTATGCTGTTTGCACTGTCTACATAGCACAAAGATGGAAGGATCTTCACATGGTACATCATTAGAAGCAACATAATGAGGCCTATTATTCCCACTGCAGATTCAGTGTGGCCACTGCTGCCTTTCACTGACCAACCGTCAGAGCAGGAGTCCCCTGTTGCCTGTTTCTCCCAATGGTGTTTGCCAAGGTCTCCACTTTAGTGGGATCTCCAGCAGACATTCCCATGCTGTGAGCCTAGTTGTAGTGTACTCTTAATGGGTCAACATGAGTCAAATAGATGCTCTGTAGGACCCTCTCCTGCTCCTCTGAGATGGTCTGCTGATGAGAGTAGCTGACTTTGATTGACAGCAGTGGCACTGATGACACCCCAGACTGTGGTATGGCCTTCTAGTGCTTGATAAAGGAAATAATAAAAATATTTCAGCTTTTACTTCCAAAATTAATCATAAGGGTAAGAGTGATGATAAGTAAATAAGGTAAGTTTTTAATGACTGTCAATATAAGGAATTGTGCTAACTCAGGATCAATAAAACATTGCTCTTGACTTCTCCCTCTTTTACTATCTAGCACAATGATTCACAAATTTTGGAGTGAATGTTAAGATCAGGGAAAGTTGGGAGTGACATCACCAAAATAGCGATGTAGGAGACCTCCATCCCTTCACAAAGATCAACCATCAGACAGCTATCCATGAACAAAAATGGCTCTGGGAGAGCTCAGGAGTCCTCTTAAGAAACTTTAGCAACAAACACAGTGGAACAAAAAACTTGAGAATAACTGCATAAGAAAAGAAGAACCCTTCATTTTTGCCTGCATCATCTCACCCTTCAAGTGGGCACTGCTCAGTGCCAAGAGGGAAATCCCCAGCCAGAAAGAGTTCCACTTACCAGAAAAGGAAAAACAGAGTGAGTGACCAGCTTCCCCAGCCTTCAGGGTACCACACAAAGGTCCCACTTCACTTTTACCCCATCCAGAGACCAACAAAAGGGAGATGTACAGAGATGGCTAGGAACAAGAAGAGACACAGGAGCTACTAATAGCAGCCATGCAGCAGGACCCTCTGCAGAGAAACGCAGCAGCTTTTGCCACTGAAGAAGTCAATAGCCAACTTAGCCTCCATGGAACCCCTGCAGTTTTCACCAGCTTTCACCCCACAATGTACTGGCCTTTGCTGACACCAGTTGTCTGAGTCTCTTCCCACTACTTCCCCTCTCTGGCTCCCAAA
>NW_027863219.1:0-254 GCF_054177405.1 Leptonychotes weddellii
AGTGGGGAAGTGGCTTATTCAAGATCACAAAGCAAGTTACTGGGACAAAAGGATATGACACCAGTCCCAGCCACACCCATTTTTAGTTAAAAAAAAAAAAGGTAGTCTTAAGTGTTGAATGAATTTCCACCCACCCATCATTACCCAAGTGATCCCCACTCATAACTAAAGTGGAAACATCAGACAAGACTTCCCCACGATGAAGCCTTTGACTTTCTTTCACTATCCTTTCATTGAGAAGGAACAATAACCCA
>NW_027863220.1:0-254 GCF_054177405.1 Leptonychotes weddellii
ATGATGGTGATGATGATGGTGATGATGGTGATGATGATGGTGATGATGGTGGTGATGATGGTGATGATGATGATGTCAGGTGGTGATGGTGATAATGGTGATGATGATGGGGATGATGGTGATGATGATCATGATCGTGGTGATGATGGTGATGATTGTGGTGATGATGGTGATGGTGATGATGATGGTGGTGGTGATGATGGTGATGATGATGATGGTGATGATGTCAGGTGGTGATGGTGATAATGGTGATG
>NW_027863221.1:0-254 GCF_054177405.1 Leptonychotes weddellii
GCTTTTGTTCCCTCTCTCGCTGTCTCTCTCTGTCAAATAAATAAATAAAATCTTTAAAAAAAAAAAAAAGATAAAAAGCTTCTGCACAGCAAAGGAAACAGTCAACAAAACTAAGAGGCAGTCCAAGGAATGGGAGAAGATATTTGCAAATGACATTACAGATAAAGGGCTGATATCCAGGATCTACAAAGAACTTCTCAAACTCAACACTCAAAAAACTGATAACCCAGTCAAAAAATGGGCAGAGGACATGA
>NW_027863222.1:0-254 GCF_054177405.1 Leptonychotes weddellii
ATCTAATAAAAGGAAAAAAACTCTAAAGCTTCCATTGTATAAAATACAGAAGAATAGGGCGCCTGGGTGGCTCAGTTGGTTAAGCGACTGCCTTCAGCTCAGGTCATGATCCTGGAGTCCCTGGATCGAGTCCCACATTGGGCTCCCTGCTCAACGGGGGGTCTGCTTCTCCCTCTGATCCTCTCCCCTCTCGTGCTCTCTGTCTCTCACCCTCTCTCTCTCAAATAATAAATAAATAAATAAAATCTTTAAAA
>NW_027863223.1:0-254 GCF_054177405.1 Leptonychotes weddellii
ACATGGCTCATTATCACAAGCATTATGCTGACTGTAGGAGGCTAGGATGCATATGGCATGATTCCATTTCTTCAAAAAATGGCCAACTAAACATGGTTAGGGATACACCCTTAAGAGTTAAAATTATAGGGTGCCTGGGTGACTCAGTTGGTTAAGCGACTGCCTTCGGCTCAGGTCATGATCCTGGAGTCCCGGAATCGAGTCCCGCATCGGGCTCCCTGCTCGGCGGGGAGTCTGCTTCTCCCTCTGACCCT
>NW_027863224.1:0-254 GCF_054177405.1 Leptonychotes weddellii
CTCAGAGTGATTCTGTTCTCCAACTGAATCCTGACTGACACAATACCTTTTCTGCTGTTGTTGCTTACCCTTACATTGTTTAATTCAATCATATATATGTATATGTAACATGACATAGATATGTATTTTCCCTTTCCTATAATAGCATATTACACACAATTGCTCACCTTGCCTTTTTTTATATTATTAGATTTTTTTTAAAATTTATTTGACAGAGAGAGAGAGAGCACAAGTAGGCAGAGCGGCAGGCAGAG
>NW_027863225.1:0-254 GCF_054177405.1 Leptonychotes weddellii
ACTGTATGTAATAGGTGTTGGGGATAAGATAATATATATAAAGTGCCTAGCACGCAGTAGTTATTCAATAAGTAGTAGCTATTGTTATTGTTATTATTAGTGTACATAAGTAAATCAGCAATGAGTCTTTTGGAATGGTAATAGGACAAATATTATATCAGTTAGTCTTCCAACTAACTAACTAGAGGCCCCAGCCTTGTATCCTTGTGAAGCTTTATCTGCCAGGGGGAATGATTTTTTTCCTCTCCAACTGG
>NW_027863226.1:0-254 GCF_054177405.1 Leptonychotes weddellii
ACATTGAAAATGGTTGCACATTTTATTTTTTTGGTTGCACATTTTAGACTGTAAATTGGTTTATATAGACTTGGGCTTATTGCTTTGAGATACAAGTTCCAAATAGAATGGTTCTGGTTGTGGGGAGGGGGGTGGGAGGATGGGTTGGCCTGGTGGTGGGTATTGAGGAGGGCACGTTCTGCATGGAGCACTGGGTGTTATACACAAACAATGAATCATGGAACACTACATCTAAAACTAATGATGTAATGTAT
>NW_027863227.1:0-254 GCF_054177405.1 Leptonychotes weddellii
TTCTATAACCTTTTTTAAAAATCTTTTTTGGTGGGGCGCCTGGGTGGCTCAGCCGTTAAGCGTCTGCCTTCGGCTCAGGTCTTGATCCCAGGGTCCTGGGATTGAGCCCCACATTGGGCTCCCTGCTCAACGGGGAGCCTGCTTCTCCCTCTCCCACTCCCTCTGCTTGTGTTCCTGCTCTCGCTATCTCTCTCTCTCTGTGTGAAAATAAATAAATAAAATCTTTAAAATAAGTAAATAAATAAATAAATAAA
>NW_027863228.1:0-254 GCF_054177405.1 Leptonychotes weddellii
CGTCAGGGTATCATATACAGTTTCAGGATACCAAAAATATTTATTTATTTATTGGGGTATAATTGACCTATAACATTATGCTAGTTTCATGTGTACAACATAATGATTTACCATTTGCATACCCTGCCAAATGATCGCTCCATGAAGTGTTGTGACCACCCATCACCATACATAATTACACATTTTCCTTTTTTTTTTTTAAAGATTTTATTTATTTATTTGAGAGAGAGAATGAGATAGAGAGAGCATGAGAG
>NW_027863229.1:0-1877 GCF_054177405.1 Leptonychotes weddellii
GCCCACGTCAGCACCCCTCACCAGCTGTCCCTGTGCCACCCTGAGGTCTCCCCTCCCCGACCAGCCGGGGTCTCTGCCACACGCACGTGACGGTGGCCTGGCCGACGGCCTGCTGCGGGGAGCTCTGAGTCCACAGCCTCTGCTGTTCTCACCTGGTGGACCTTGCGTGTCTCCAGAGACACGGATGTCTCCCTCTCACGGCTTCCCGCTCTCCGCCCGGGAGAGGTGTGTGTGTGTGTGTGTGTGTGTGTGTGTGGTGGGGCTGGGGGGGAAGGAGCCTCGGTTCCCCTTCTGGGCTTTAGTTGATGAGCCCCACGTCATCAGAAATCCCAGTGACTCTATCCTTTCTTTTTCCCAGGTAGTTGGGACCTTGGGTGGCCGGCCCACGGGATGGAGTGGGTGCTGGTGACTAATCCTGTGGGTACTGAGACTGTGAGACCCGCCAGGAAACTTAGGAGTATCGGCCACCACCTCTCCTGACCTGGGGGTGCTTCGTTCCTGCCGGGCCGGTTCCTGGGACTCGCGGTTGCCCTTCCAGGCCGGCCCAGAGCTCAGTCTCCCTAACCCGAACGTAGCGTTTGAAGGGAGTCTAACGCACCCCTGCGCGGGGCGGAGTCCTCCGTGTACCCGAGTTCTCTCCACACCCTGAACCACACAGAGCTGATGTTACCATTTCATCTCACAGACGGGCTCTGCTGCAGGGACAGGAAGGAACCTGCGGGCATCAGAACCGCGTCTTCTGATTCTGAGACAGGATTGCTTAGGTGAGCGGCCGGTGGCCGCCCCACAGTGAACTAGAACATTCATTCATTCATTCACTCGCTCATGTAATCTGCCAATCTACCTGTCTGTCTGTCTACCATCTCTCTGGCAGTCAGAGGGGATTTCCCGAGCCTCTGCTACACGGGACTTGGAAATGGGGTGAAGCCCAGGGTCCTGGCAAGGGCGCTCCTAGGAAGGGTCCATGTCACCCGGCAGGCATGCGTCGTCCTCAGAACTCTGCTGTCTGAGTTTCTAGGCCTGGAGGGCAGCCCAGCGTCATGCTCCCAGGCTCCTTCTCAGAGAGAAGGGAACCCCCAATTCCCAGCCCCGAGCCCCCTCTCTCAGCTCAGAGGGCTTCTCTAGGCTTCACTTGTATGAAATATAAGATAAGCGTTGGACCAGAACGGCGGACTCTGGAGCTCTGGCCACGTGGACACACGTGGATCGTATCTGGTCCAATGGAGATGTCCTCTGGTTGCAAAGTGCACACCAGATTTTGAAGACTCAGTGTGATAAAACGCTGAAAATATCTCATGAGTGCTTTTATGTTGGTTACCCATTGAAATGGTAACATCAAATAAAATGTGGTTAAATTAGTTTCACCTGTTTCTTTCTTCTAAAAAGATACAGCTACTAGAAAATTTAAAATATCTGTGGCTTGCGTTGTATTTCTCTTGAACAGCCCTGTGAGCTCCCAGGTTCCCAGCACAGCGGGACTTCGGGCAGGGCTCGATTCCGATTCTGGGCATTGCTAACGAGCTCCCGGTGACTCAGCCCTGCTGGCTCACGACCTAACTTTCAGAAGGGATGTCCCAAGGCCCTTGTTTGGTCCAAAGGCCTAAAATTCTACTTCTTTCTTAACTTCTTGGGAGTTTGACTCTTCGGGTGTAAGCATTAAAG
Source organism: Leptonychotes weddellii (assembly GCF_054177405.1). Taxonomy (NCBI): domain Eukaryota; kingdom Metazoa; phylum Chordata; class Mammalia; order Carnivora; family Phocidae; genus Leptonychotes; species Leptonychotes weddellii. The sequence continues at coordinate 1,663 of NW_027863229.1, forward strand.
CTAAGGGCCACGGGGAATGTGATTCTAGCTTCAAACTGAATTGCACCCCTCCACCTTGTGCAAGGAGCACCAGGTTATCTGGGAAACACCCGCTGACAAGCACCCACCCTTCCAGATACAGACCGGATGCTGATATGAGGAGGTTCCTTACCAAATACTCCAGGCATATCCTCCTGACTTTTTGAACTGGGTGGCATTTCAGTGGTTGGACCTAC
>NW_027863230.1:0-254 GCF_054177405.1 Leptonychotes weddellii
AAAGAGAGAAGCTTGTTCAGCTCATGTTCTGTTTCATAGGAATGAGTCCCAGAAAGTTCAGTAGATATTGCACAAGAGAACTGTCTCACTATGGTATATTTGCAGGGAAATTCGCCTTATATTGAAATCATCCTTGTTTTAATCAGAGAAAACCACCTGCCTTGTTTAAATACTTTTCCCTCTACTCCAGGAATTTAAGTAAGTCACTGGCATATTCCAGAAGCAACTGGATTCTCAACTAATCATTCAGCAGA
>NW_027863231.1:0-254 GCF_054177405.1 Leptonychotes weddellii
TACATCAAAAACTAATGATGTAATGTATGGTGATTAACATAACATAATAAAAAAGAAAGAAGCCTCATGCAATATGCTGATGAAAATATGCATTGAGACCATATTATAAAAGGGTCATGTTTTGAAAGATGTTTAGATGGAGTCCTTCAGGAAATGTGGCTTGGTTTTAATAGTTTTTGAGCGTTGGGGAAACATCACCGCAACTCTGTAAAAGGAAGATCAATTTGAAAACAGTTTCAACAGGCTGTTGGGGA
>NW_027863232.1:0-254 GCF_054177405.1 Leptonychotes weddellii
AAGCTAGTTCTGAATCTGAACCCCCTTACTTGACTCATGCTAGCTTCTTTTCCAGAGACTCAGACCCTGGTTGTAGTCACCCTTACACTAATCATTATCATTTGAAAATTTTGATTCTTATTCAATACCAAGAATTGATGCTTAAAGCCCTAATGTGGTGCCCTACAGAACATCCTGTTTCCACTTAAACCAAGCTCTTCTGAACAGTTCCCCAGATGGAGTGTGGTTTTATGCCATATATATCCTGCGTATTA
>NW_027863233.1:0-254 GCF_054177405.1 Leptonychotes weddellii
ACACAGAGACACAGAGGAGTGTTGAGGGCACTGGGACCGGTGGCATCCATGAGAAGACACCTCTTCAGGACCTGCAGGGGGGCCCACTTGGCTCTGCGATTCACTTGTCAAGAGATCGTGTTGCAAGAGAGGAGGACAGAGCAGGAACCAGCTGCCCCGAGAACACAGTCCTGCTGGCTGCACAGCCAGGACCGGCCTGGTCTGCTCTGTGGTAGAACCCACACTGCCCTCTGTGAACACAGGGTGGAGGGGGT
>NW_027863234.1:0-254 GCF_054177405.1 Leptonychotes weddellii
GATGACTTTGAAGCAATGATAGCCAGTCGCAATGAGCACATCTACTGTCCAGATTTTGGTTTCTAATATCATTCTCCAATTAAAAAAAAAAAAACTATGTCCCCTTGGAGAAACAGCTGATTCTGGGACTTGGGGCAGAAAATATACAAGATACCGTTGAAGCATCTTGTAATGCCAGAATGTAAGAAACTGTTTAAAACCAAACAGATGGGGATATGTCAAAGGCATAAAGGAGCCAACTGAATGAGCTCCCA
>NW_027863235.1:0-254 GCF_054177405.1 Leptonychotes weddellii
AGAATCACAGACATTCTTGGAAAAATACAGGGAAGCCCTCAACGCACAGGGCGCATGCACTGGTCGAGGGGGCTGCTGTGGGCCGTCCAGCGTGAGACCGGGCCTCCCTCGGTGCACAGCGGGGCCTCCCCGCGGGCTGGGAGTGCCGGAGGCAGGCGGGGCCCTGCCCAGAGCCCTGTGACCAGAGCAGGCGGCCTTGCGGGGCTCCCGTGGCCAGGCCGACAGCAGCTGTGGGCTCCCTGGGGTGGGGGGCC
>NW_027863236.1:0-254 GCF_054177405.1 Leptonychotes weddellii
GGGATCGAGTCCCGCATCGGGCTCCCTGTTTGGCAGGGAGTCTGCTTCTCCCTCTGACCCTCCTCCCTCTCATGCTCTCTGTCTCTCATTCTCTCTCTCTCAAATAAATAAATAAAATCTTTAAAAAAAAAATTAGTATTCTGCTTTCTTATTTTAATGTACATTACTAATATTTTCATCTTAGACATTACAATTTTATCATTAAACTCATGTAGCTTTTGTCACTTAATAAGTTATGTGGTTTAGGGTGAAAA
>NW_027863237.1:0-254 GCF_054177405.1 Leptonychotes weddellii
CTCGATTTCTCCACCTGAAAAATTAGGGAGAGAATGGAACATAAGAATTCTAAGTGTCCCCTTGTGTTCTGACATTCTGTGTATCTGGGCTTTAATTCTGTTAAAGTATAACTTATTTGAAGAGAGGACCCACATGATGCATCACCAGCCACTCTGTTCAGAAGGGAGCCCTTTCTGAGCATGGGTTAGGATGAGGGAGAACCCGAGTCTAGGCAACGGAGAAGTATGGGAATGGGCGCTCAAGTCAAGGAAGA
>NW_027863238.1:0-254 GCF_054177405.1 Leptonychotes weddellii
AAAAAATCAACCAAACAAAAAAGCAACAAAATTAAGGTGTAAACTTGGGATCAGGATTAGCCAGTACCTGTAACTTTCAAAAGTGACTTTTGCAGAAAAAACAATGAAAGTCTAAGGTATACCAACCCCCCTCTCCCTCCTTACATACACAAGGAATTTCTTACAAGATAGAACATAGCATTTATAAGCAATGGGAGAATGTGGATTTTTCAGTTAATGGTAATGGGACAAGTGACCTGACAATGGGTGGGGGG
>NW_027863239.1:0-254 GCF_054177405.1 Leptonychotes weddellii
TAAATAAAATCTTTAAAAAAAAAAAAAAGAATTACTATGTTAAAAAGCAAACCACAGGCCTAAAATGGTGTTGATGTGGGAAACAAAGGCAGAAGAAAAATTATTAAATTTCCTTACTACCTACAGCCCATTGACAAGTCCTTGAAACAGGCAGAGTGACATTCCTCTTGGGACTCAACTGCCTCAATGTTAATACTTCGCTAAGAGCAAAAGGCAATCCTAGCTTGACTGCCCCCTCCCCTCACCCCCAACCA
>NW_027863240.1:0-1877 GCF_054177405.1 Leptonychotes weddellii
CATGTTCATGAATAGTAGAAATACAGTTGGATTTTTGTGTGTTCATCTTGTGTCCTGAGATCTTCAAATATCACTTATTAGTTGTGGAAATCCATTTGTTCATTTGTCTTTTAGGTTTCTTGGCATTTTCTATGTCAACCATTGTGTCACCTGTGAATAGGAACAGTTTTATTTCTTCCTTTCTGACTGGCATGCTTTTAAGGCTGATATTACATTGATACCAAAATTAGACACAGATAGTAGGAAAAGAAAACTACAAATCAATATCCCTCATGAATATAGAAGCAAAATCTTTAACAAAATATTAGCAAATTGAATTCAGCAATATTTTAAAAGAATTACATAACTTGACCAAGAAACACACAGATGGCCAACAGACAAATGAAAAGATGCTCAACATCACTCATCAACAGAAAAATGCAAATAAAAATCATGATGAGGTATTACCTTACACCAGTCAAAATGGCTAGTATCAAAAAGACAAAAAATAACAAGTGTTGGTGATGAAGTGGAGAAAAGGGAATCCTCATGCAGTATTGGTAGGAATGTAAATTGGTGCAGCCACTGTGAGTAACAGTATGGGGGTTCCTCAAAAAACTAAAAATAGATATCCCATATGATCCAGTAATTCCACTGGTGGTTATTTACCACCCCCAAAAACACAAAAAAGCAAAAACACAAATTCAAAAAGATATGCACTCCTATGTTTATTGCAGCAGTATTTATAATAGCCAAAAACATGGAAGTAACCCAAGTGTCAATAGATGAATGGATAAAGAAGAGGTGGTGTATATATGTGGGTGTGTATGTGTATAGTACGTGTGTGTATAGACACATACACACACAAAATGGAATATTACTCAGCCATTAAAAAAAGAATGAGACCTTGACATTTGTGACAACGTGGATGGACCTGGAGGGTATTATGCTAAGTGAAATAAGTCAGACAGAGAAAGACATATACCATATGATTTCAATTATGTGTGGAATCTAAACAAACAAACAAAAAAACAAAAACCCAAACAGACTCTTAAATACAGAGAACAAACTGGTGGTTGCTAGAGAGGAGGTAGGTGGGGGGGATGGGCAAAATAGGAACAGGATTAAGAGGCACAAAGTTACAGTTATAAAATAAGTCATGGAGATGAAAAGTACAGTATGGGGAATATAATATTGTAATAACGTATGGTGACTACACTTTTCATGGTGAGCTTTGAGAAGTAAGCTGTGAAATCAGTATGTTGTACACCTGAAACTAAATATGTCAATTATAGTTAAGTAATAAATTTTTAAAAAGAAGAAGAAAGCAGAGGGGAAAAAAGAATTATGTGACTTGAAGTGGGATTTATTCCAGGAATGCAAAACGAGAATCAATCAATGTATCTACTGTATCAACAGGCAAAAGGAGAAAAATCACATAGTCACATCAGTTGATACAGAAAAAATATTTGGCAAGATTCAATGCCCATTAACAACTCTCAGAGAACTAAAAATAGAGGGGGAATGTCCTTAACTTGATGAAGAACATCTACCAAAAACCTACAGCCAACATCATACTTGATAGTGAAAGACAGAATGTTTTCCCTTTATGGTGAGAAACAAAGCAAAGATGCCCATTGTCACACTTGTAATCAACAAGTACTGGAAGTTCTAGCTTGCACCATAAGGCAAAGACATAAAAAGCATGCCAGTCAGAAAGGAAGAAATAAAACTGTTCCTATTCACAGGTGACACAATGGTTGACATAGAAAATGCCAAGAAACCTAAAAGACAAATGAACAAATGGATTTCCACAACTAATAAGTGATATTTGAAGATCTCAGGACACAAGATGAACACACAAAAATCCAACTGTATTTCTACTATTCATGAACATG
>NW_027863241.1:0-254 GCF_054177405.1 Leptonychotes weddellii
CAGCTGACGCTGTCTTCCATCTCGGGGGGCCCCTTCCACAGGCAACTGACCCCTCTCTTCCGAGAATGGGGGAAAACTGCACCAGCTGCAGCAGGAAAAACAACAGTACCAGCAACAAGATCGCTACAATGGATCTGGACCGGCTGATGTACCTATGTCTTCTATATTCTGGAAAAGTCTTGCTGAGAACCACCCGTCACGTTACTTCAGAAGACAAACCCCAAGAAGAATGATATATCTGCAGCACTAAAACC
>NW_027863242.1:0-254 GCF_054177405.1 Leptonychotes weddellii
GTGATGGAGGGTTCACCTGGATGCAGGTAAAACAAGAATAAAATGGCAAGAGTCGGGTTGTTGTGGGATTTTAATGTTTTTCCCTGATTTTTGCTCATTTTCTTAATTAGCTTTGTGTATTTCTCTAACCATAAGTAATCCTACCTCAGAGGGGGCTTTAAGAATTCACTGGCAGGGGCGCCTGGCTGGCTCACTTGTTAGAACACACGACTCTTGATCTCGGGGTTGTGAGTTCGAGCCCCAAGTTGGGTGTA
>NW_027863243.1:0-254 GCF_054177405.1 Leptonychotes weddellii
CAGAAGCCACCGAAGGGCCCAAGCAAGGGACAAAATGCAGACTGGCTCCTGGCCGCAGCTTCGGAGGGATAGGTATTGGCTCAGGGCCGAGTCCTGCTCAGAAGCTTGTCCACAGAGCAGCAGAAACAGAGTCACGTGGGACCCGTTGGGAATGCAGATCGCCAGGCCCCACCCCAGCCCTCTTGAGCCAGGAACTGAGAGACTCAGAGATGGGGCCTGGCAATCCGCGCTTTAGGGAGCCCCTCAGGTGATTC
>NW_027863244.1:0-254 GCF_054177405.1 Leptonychotes weddellii
ATTGCCTTTTGTGCAAGGAATTAACGATAGACAATAACTAGGTGCATAACTAGATTTTTTTTAAGTGTTTATCTTGGATCTGTAGTCTTAGCACCTTCCTTGGGATGATTTGAATATCTCTAGGCCCTCACGAACCTGATTTCACCGTGGCCAAGCCACCAACATGCCTGGTCTGGTTCCTTATAATCACTCCTAGCTGGTCCATTGGCTTCCATACTTCGCTCCCTACAGACAACTCAGGAGTGTGTGACACA
>NW_027863245.1:0-254 GCF_054177405.1 Leptonychotes weddellii
AAAAATGTTTTAAAACACACACACGCGGGCGCCTGGGTGGCTCAGGTGGTTAAGCGACTGCCTTCGGCTCAGGTCATGATCCTGGAGTCCCGGGATCGAGTCCCGCATCGGGCTCCCTGCTCGGCGGGGAGTCTGCTTCTCTCTCTGACCCTCCTCCCTCTCATGCTCTCTGTCTCTCATTCTCTCTCTCGCAAATAAATGGGTAAAATCTTTAAAAAAAAAAATAAAAAAAATAAAAGTTTAATAAAACACAC
>NW_027863246.1:0-254 GCF_054177405.1 Leptonychotes weddellii
GCAACTTAAAAAGATACATTGACATTCAGTTAGGTAATTCATTTTATAATTTGGCGGGCAAGATGAAGCAAAGGTAAACAATGGTAGAAACAAAAACACAGATCCAGAAACAAAATATATACAATATGCATAACTAAAAAATGCACCCAAGGGTATGGATAGGACACAGATTTGTCTCTGGGTCTTCTATAGGCCAGTGAAAGGATGGAGGCCTCATTGCTTACAGACTATGAGATAAAAACAAACCACAAGAC
>NW_027863247.1:0-254 GCF_054177405.1 Leptonychotes weddellii
CTGTAGACTTGACATGACTGATGAACTCTACTCTTACTCATCACCTGCTCCTGTACATGGGGATATAACAGCATCCATATTCTGCCCAGGTCAGTTCTAGGCACCTTGTAAGTTGGTAAACCTATCTTACATTCTTTCCGCTACATCATTCAGTGAACCTTGTGAACAGGCCATTGTAGAGTCAGTGATGATGACAAAGGAAAGCATGATTTCCAGAGCCCTGGGCCTCCTGAAGTCCCAGAAACAGATGCAAA
>NW_027863248.1:0-254 GCF_054177405.1 Leptonychotes weddellii
TGATATAAAGCATGCAGCTGAAAACATGTAAGCATCATGCAATAAGTAAAAGGGATGAAGGATGGCAGAAATTTTTACTGCACCTGTTGAAACAATTTTACAGGACTCAGACTGAATGTAAATGAAGTTATAAGAAGAAATAAATGGCTGTGAGAATGTTGACACTATCCTCATTTGAGAGACCCTAGATGTGAGACTAGAGAAATTTAGCAAAGATAAACTTACAGAAATAAATGAAGGCTATTGTGACAAAA
>NW_027863249.1:0-254 GCF_054177405.1 Leptonychotes weddellii
AAAACACATATGTTACATCCGAAACTCTCACCGATACCAGTGTTTTCATCAATAATTTTTTTTTTAATTTTTTTTTTTTTTTAAGATTTTATTTATTTGCAAGAGAGAGAATGAGAGACAGAGAGCATGAGAGGGAGGAGGGTCAGAGGGAGAAGCAGACTCCCTGCTGAGCAGGGAGCCCGATGCGGGACTCGATCCCGGGACTCCAGGATCATGACCTGAGCCGAAGGCAGTCGCTTAACCAACTGAGCCAC
>NW_027863250.1:0-254 GCF_054177405.1 Leptonychotes weddellii
ATCATGACCTGAGCCGAAGGCAGAGGCTTAACCATCTGAGCCACCCAGGCGCCCCTATAATTGTTAATTTTTAATAAATTAGCCATTTCACTTTAAAATTACTTTTGTTAACATTTTTGTGATTTTTTTAAGCTAAGGCTCTGTAAGAGAAAAACGTTGTTCCTAAATATATTCAATGTATATTCAAAATGTATAAATATTTCTTTTTTTAAAAGATTTTTTATTTATTCATTTGAAAGAGAGAGAAAGAACGA
>NW_027863251.1:0-1877 GCF_054177405.1 Leptonychotes weddellii
GGGAGGGTATGTGCTATGGTGAGTGCTGTGAAGTGTGCAAGACTGTTGAATCACAGATCTGGACCTCTGAAATAAATAATGCAATATATGTTGAGAAAAAAAAAAAGAAGAAGAAGAAGATAGAAGGAGGGGAAGAATGAAGGGGGGGAAATCAGAGGGGGAGACGAACCATGAGAGATGATGGACTCTGAGAAACAAACTAAGGTTCTAGAGGGGAGGGTGGTGGGAGCATGGGTTAGCCTGGTGATGGTTATTAAAGAGGGCACGTTTTGCATGGAGCACTGGGTGTTATGCACAAACAATGAATCATGCAACACTACATCAAAAACTAATGATGTAATGTATGGTGATTAACATAACAATAAAAAATTTAAAAAAGTTATAAACCCCCAAGGAAAAAGCTAATGAAGGAAAAACAAAAATATTTAATCAATACAACCGAAAGTAAAAAAAAATAAAAAAGATTAACGAAAAACAGATGGAACAACAACAAAACCAAAAAGTAAGACTTAAAACCAAAAGATGTTAGACTTAAGCCCAACCAGATCATAAATACATTACATATAAATTGACTAAGTATTCCTATTAAAACACAGGATTATCATGTTGGATTTATTTTTGTTTTCTTTTGTTTTATTATTTATTTATTTATTTTATTAACATATAATGTATTATTTGTTTCAGGGATACAGGTCTGTGATTCATGAGTCTTACACAATTCACAGCACCACCATAGCACACACCCTCCTCAGTGTCCATCACACAGCCACCCCATCTCTCCCACCCCCCTCCACTCCAGCAACCCTCAGTTTGTTTCCTGAGATTAAGAGTCTCTTATGATTTGTCTCCCTCTCTGGTTTCATCTTGTTTCCTTTTTCCCTCCCTTCCCTTATGATCCTCTGTCTTGTTTCTCAAATTCCTCATATCAGTGAGATCATATGATAATTGTCTTTCTCTGATTGACTTATTTCACTTAGCATAATACCTTCTGGTTCCATCCACGTCATTTCAAATGGTAAGATTTCGTAGGGGTTTTTTTGATGGCTGCATAATATTCCATTGTATACACATACCACATCTTCTTTATCCATTCATCTGTTGATGGACATCTTGGCTCTTTCCATAGTTTGGCTATTAGGGACATTGCTGCTATAAACATTGGGGTGCATGTGCCACTTCAGATCACTACATTTGTATCTTTGGGGTAAATACCCAGTAGTGCTATTGCTGGATTGTATGGTAGCTCTATTTTTAAATTTTTGAGGAACCTCCATACTGTTTTCCAGAGTGGCTGCACCAGCTTGCATTCCCACCAACAGCATAGGAGGGTTCCTCTTTCTCCGCATCCCTGCAAACATCTGTCATTTTCTGACTTGTTAATTTTAGGTATTCTGACTGGTATGAGGTGGTATCTCACTGAGATTTTGATTTGGATTTCCCTGATGCTGAGTGATGTTGAGCGCTTTTTCATGTGTCTATTGACCATTTGGATGTCTTCTTTGCAGAAATGTCTGTTCATGTCTTCTGCCCATTTCTTGATTGGGTTATTTGTTCTTTGGGTGTTGAGTTTGATAAGTTCTTTATAGATTTTGGATACTAGCCCTTTATCTGATATATCATTTGCAACTATCTTCTCCCATTCTGTCGGTTGTCTTTCGGTTTTGTTGACTGTTTCTTTTGCTGTGCAAAAGCTTTTTATCTTGATGAAGTCCCAATAGTTCATTTTTGCCCTTGCTTCCCTTGCCTTTGGCGATGTTTCTAGGAAGAAGTTGCTGTGGCTGAGGTCGAAGAGGTTGCTGCCTGTATTCTCCTTTAGGATTTTGATGGACTCCTGTCTCACATTTAGGTCTTTCAACCATTTGGAGTCTATTTTTGTG
>NW_027863252.1:0-254 GCF_054177405.1 Leptonychotes weddellii
GAAATGCCTGATTTTCTTGCTGGGGCAGCGCCCTCAAGATAAACTGCCCCTCGCAGCTGAAGTGTAGCACCCTCTGGCCAGCTGGTCCTTCCCACGTCCCACCTTCTGCCGTGTGCACCTGTCGTGTGCTGCATCATGGCCGCAGCAGAGACTTTCGTTCAGATCCTCAAGGTCCTTTCAGATCGTCGTCGAATTTGACCAAGCCCTTTCCTTAGCCACTCAGTAACTGAACCCTCCGCCGCGATGCCGAGACA
>NW_027863254.1:0-254 GCF_054177405.1 Leptonychotes weddellii
TATTACACCCCCCTCTCTGGATTCTAGTGAGATGGAGGCATGTGGAGGTCCCATTTCTCATTTGCCAAGTGTGCTTTTCTGAGGGTCACTGGGAAGAGCCGAGTCATTCATTGGAGCCCCCTGCACTCAGAGCTTCTGAGAAGAGCCCTTGGGGACAACACACCCAGCAGCTTGGTCCTTCTTCCTATTCTTGCCTTTTTTTCATCAGAGTGAAAGCCCTTTCTCACTCAGGGTTTGAAATTGCCATCATTTCA
>NW_027863255.1:0-254 GCF_054177405.1 Leptonychotes weddellii
GGGGGATAGTGGGGGTTGCGAAGGCCTCGTAGCTGTCCAGAGGAGAAATGGAGGTGTTATTAGCTGATTTCCTTGAAGTTGTTCCCATTACGTCCCCTGAAGGAATACCGGAGTAAAATGAGAGATGAGATGTACCAAAGGAGAAAAATCCATAGAGAGGACAAATGGAAAACCACGGAAATCACTATTTATGTGGCACAATGAGACAGGCCATAATATTCTTTTTCTCTAGGTGAGATTTATATTATTAATGA
>NW_027863256.1:0-254 GCF_054177405.1 Leptonychotes weddellii
ACTCTGAAAAACAAACTGAGGGTTCTAGAGGGGAGGGGGGTGGGAGGATGGGTTTCCTGGTGATGGGTATTGAGGAGGGCACATTCTGTATGGAGCACTGGGTGTTATGCACAAACAATGAATCATGGAACACTACATCTAAAACTAATGATGTAATGTATGGGGATTAACATAAGAATAAAAAAATTAAAAAAAAAAAGATGAGATGGTTCTTGTGATTGAATGTCAGCAAAGGCTGTTTGTCCCTAAGAGTG
>NW_027863257.1:0-254 GCF_054177405.1 Leptonychotes weddellii
GTCGCTTAACCAACTGAGCCACCCAGGCGCCCAGGAGTGCTGTTTTTTTTATGGTAAATGCATCAATGAATTTCATAATAAAGGCCTCTTAGAGACCAGCCAGTCAGCTTTCTCCTTGATTAAAGCACTCTTCATTTAAAGCAGCAACTCCTCGGGGCACCTGGGTGGCTCACTCCATTAAGCCCCTGTGTCTCCCCTGTTCAGTGGGGAGTCTGCCCCTCACCCCCTTGTGTATGCCGCACTCTCTCTCTCAA
>NW_027863258.1:0-254 GCF_054177405.1 Leptonychotes weddellii
TTTCTTTTCTTTGTTGAGAGTTCCTCCTCCTACTCATTCTGTCGAGGGATGGCTAAGTGAATGAGCAGAGTCCAAAATACCAACTACGACCCAAACAAGATGCACCCTAAGAAAATCCGGAGTGGTTGGAAGCCACCACCAAAAAAAGCCAAAATGAAACACAAGAGTAAAATTTTTTAAATTAAAAAATTAAAAAAAAATTTTTTTAAAAGGGGGTGAGGGGAAGGGGGCTATAATCTCTTTGTGTGGACAAA
>NW_027863259.1:0-254 GCF_054177405.1 Leptonychotes weddellii
CATGAGGGGGGAAGGGTCAGAGGGAGAAGCAGACTCCCTGCCGAGCAGGGAGCCCGATGCGGGACTCGATCCCGGGACTCCAGGATCATGACCTGAGCCGAAGGCAGTTGCTTAACCAACTGAGCCACCCAGGCGCCCTATCAATCCTATTCTTTTGAAGAACCAGCTTCTAGTTTCATTGATCTGCTCTACTATATTTCTGGTTTCTCATTCATTGATCTCTGCTCTAATCTTAATTATTTATCTTCTAATGC
>NW_027863260.1:0-254 GCF_054177405.1 Leptonychotes weddellii
TGATATTTATAGAACATTCTAGAAACCAACAAGAGGAAAAAACCACAGACACTCTTTTCAAGGGCACATAGTGTGTTCACCACAATGGACTATATGCGAGGCTATAAAACAAGTCTGATTGGTTGAAACTGAAGGCTGTCTGAAGAATATTTTCTGACCACAGTAGAATCAAATTAAATATCAATAACAATAAGATAAACAATAGCAGTAAGTAGCAAAACCACAAATATTCCCAAACATTTATAAATAATCCA
>NW_027863261.1:0-254 GCF_054177405.1 Leptonychotes weddellii
CAGGTTCAAGAGGAGAAGACATTGACTCAATCTCTTGATGGGGGAAGTTGCAATATTTTTTTTTTTAAAGATTTTATTTATTTATTTGACAGAGACAGAGACAGCAAGAGCAGGAACACAAGCAGGGGGAGTGGGAGAGGGAGAAGCAGGCTTCCTGCTGAGCCGGGAGCCCGATGTGGGACTCGATCCCAGGACCCTGGGATCATGACCTGAGCCGAAGGCAGTCGCTTAACCAACTGAGCCACCCAGGCGCC
>NW_027863262.1:0-1877 GCF_054177405.1 Leptonychotes weddellii
CACTCTCTAGGCAAGAATTTACTGATAATTATGAGTCTGCATCTAATATCAAAGAAGAGCATCTCGATATTGCTTATGATGCTGAGAAAGAGGCAAGTGTGGCTGGTGCACACGTATTGAGTATGGTACGTGAAATGGCGCTGGATGATAGAGAAATTGTGCAAGGGGCTTGCTGGGATTATTTGAATACCGCTTTTAATAGAGCTGGGGTTGATCGTGATACTATATTTAAGGGCGTTTACAGTAGAGCCACTTCTAACGGAACTTTTGTCAATACCAACCGTATTGAGTCAGGCGATTGGTTGTATTATGTCAATCATAGTTATAATAATGGTCAGCATAGTGGTCTATTTGTGGGCTGGGTGGACGAGGACAAAAATAAAGCCCTGATATTAAGCTATGCAGGAGAGGGACGCCGAGAGCCTGCGCGCTACAAGATTTATGATATATCGCATACTTATAATATTATGCGCCCGACCCCTTAATCAGTTCAGTAGTCTGCCTTAACAGGATTTAGCATGGCTGGTTTCAATGCAATAAAGCGCACCAAAAAGCTTGTCAAATATTTTGCAGTATTAGCAGCCATTCTCCTTTTAATAGTGTCCGCGCTAGTTTGGAAATTGGCGGATAATATGGTACATCCGCCGCGCCGTGCTTTGCAGGACTATCATCAGTATTGGCTACAACAAGCAAGTGATGAGGGTCTGTCTATCACGCCTTATCAATGCGCCTCAGGGCTAATGCCGTGCTTGTTTGTTACCCCAGGTGTTACCCGTGAGATAGGCGCTAAGGGACAGCGTGTCCGCATCCAGTTAACCGAGCAGTTTGGTCATACTCTGCCCGAGTATAATAAGTCTCACGCGTCTACGAATACTGATGATGCGGCTAAACCGATTTATACAAGTAAACCTGCCGCAACGCTAAATGATACTAAACCGACTTATAAAGGGATTGTCGTCTTATTGCATGGACGAGGAGGTAGAAAAGAGGACATGCTACCGATTGCGGCTCGACTTGTCGCCAGTGGCTTTGTGTGCGTGTTACTTGATATGCCTGCGCACGGTGATAGTCCGCTTGAGAGTAGTCAGTTTGGGGCAGAGTTGTCACAAACTGAAGCTAATATGATTACGCAAAGCCTATTTGATGCGCGGGCGTGGTTAAGCGAGTCGTTAAGTAATCAGTTAAGCAATCCGTCAAGTGAGCCGTTAAGCAATCCGTCAAGTGACCTTCTAAGCGACTTTCCAAGCGACCAGTCTATTAAGAATGAGCCGCAAAACTTGCCACAAAGCCCTAAGCCCTTACCTGCCTTTTTATGGGGCATGTCTATGGGCGGCGCCTATGCAAATTATGCCTTGATAGGTGAGGTCAATCAAGCGCCTTGGCAAGGTCTTATCATTGTTTCAAGTTTCGCACATTTACAAGGCATTGTTGATAATCAAGCCGACACGCTTATTAGTCCACTACCACGACCACTAAGGCGCGCCATAAAACCTGTACTACTCAATATGTTTGACGTGTTTATTGGCTGGCAAGGCGGCATAGCGCCTAAAAATATTAACCCTGCTAATGTTGCAAGTAATCTCAACTTACCCGTACTTGAGTTTCATGGTGATAAAGACACGCTAATTGATATCAGTCAAGGCAAACAACTTTTTGACAGTTATAACAGCCTTGATAAGACTTGGATAACGGTAGCAGGTGCTGGACATAACAATGTGCTGGTTACAGATGCCCCTGTTTATGCGACTATGGCAGATTGGATGCTCAATCATACGCCGCATGACAATATGAATAGAGAATAGGGTAACTAGCAGCCAAAGTAATCAAAGTAGTTATAACAGTAATGACAGCGATTGAGCCTAAAAAGGTTTTACAAT
>NW_027863263.1:0-254 GCF_054177405.1 Leptonychotes weddellii
GAAAATAACATTGGTACACTTCCAATGATCTTAAAAGTAAACTAGATTATTTTCCGTTCTTAGAATAAGTGTAGAAGTTCACAGTACCAAATTATTTTTATCTACAATGCAGTTTTTTGTCTTGGATGTTGAATATGAAACCTTGAAGATTCTTTGAGATACGTGGTTTGTCCCTCAAATTCATTATTCATTATTCGGTCGCTTTTCTATGTTGCTTAGAATAGAATCTGTGAGAAGTTTTCAACTTGAATGTA
>NW_027863264.1:0-254 GCF_054177405.1 Leptonychotes weddellii
ATGACTGAGCCACTCATTCTCCCATTAGGTTTAAATTCATTACTAATTACTTTTTCGGGGCGGGGGAGGGAGACACATTCTGAGTGCACTCTGCATACTTACGTTGCAGAGTACTCAAAAAGCCCATAGTAGGGGTTGAACATCTCTTTGGACAGTAGGAAGAACCACTCTCTGGCCACACCCCCATAGTCAAGACCTTTCTCTGATTCAAATTCGATCCACAGTCTGGCTTTCAGGACGTCTGGTCTTTTCAC
>NW_027863265.1:0-254 GCF_054177405.1 Leptonychotes weddellii
TCAACCAACTGAGCCATCCAGACACCCCTGGTTTTGTGTTTCCCTTTAGTTTTGGCTGCTGGGAAGCTCAAGGCCACAGGGAAAGGTCAGACATGATAGAATTATTTCTTTGCATTGAAAATAGAGCTACCATATGATCCAGCAATTGCACTACTGGGTATTTACCCCAAAGATACAAAAGTAGGGATCCGAAGGGGTACGTGCACCCTGATGTTTATAGCAGCAATGTCCACAATAGCCAAACTGTGGAAAGA
>NW_027863266.1:0-254 GCF_054177405.1 Leptonychotes weddellii
CTGATATTTATAGAACATTCTAGAAACCAACAAGAGGAAAAAACCACAGACACTCTTTCAAGGGCACATAGTGTGTTCACCACAATGGACTATATGCGAGGCTATAAAACAAGTCTGATTGGTTGAAACTGAAGGCTGTCTGAAGAATATTTTCTGACCACAGTAGAATCAAATTAAATATCAATAACAATAAGATAAAAAATAGCAGTAAGTAGCAAAACCACAAATATTCCCAAACATTTATAAATAATCCA
>NW_027863267.1:0-254 GCF_054177405.1 Leptonychotes weddellii
GCACCTATGTTTAGCTGTGGTGGACCCTACCAAACAGTTCCCAAGTGGTCAGAGAGCGTTTGGATCTCCTTGTTCTAAGCAGATGAAACGGTCCAGGACTACGTCCTTGCGTCCCTGCCGCAGCCGCCTCCTGCCCACTGTCTAGTGTGGTTGGGACAGGCGGGCTCTTCCGTGGACTGGCAGAGGCCAGCGGACACCTGCTCTGCTCCGCGGGAGCCCTAGGCTCTGGGCCCCCAGCAGTGAAGGAGGCAGAC
>NW_027863268.1:0-254 GCF_054177405.1 Leptonychotes weddellii
CTAAAGCCCTCATTAAAGGAGGGAGGAAGTAAAGAACAAGAGGTGCATGGGTGGCAAATGCCCGAGGCAATGACCTGCGCCTCCCTTTTGATATGCCGACGTTCAGAAAAGATGCAATAAGCAGAATCTGAGAAAAAGTCGTGTTATTATATAAAAGCAAAGCACCGGGAGGTATCTTGTGCGTGTGTGTGCGCGCGCTAGCGCGCGCGCCTCAACCTAGGTCTGCAGCCTCTTCAGCCTTGTACTGCTCAGCA
>NW_027863269.1:0-254 GCF_054177405.1 Leptonychotes weddellii
ACCCAGGAGAGCCAGCCGTGGGCTCCACTCTGAGCCCCCAGGCCGAGCAGGCCCATGTCCCAGCTGGACCAGCGGATTCTCTCTCCGCCTTGATGTTCTGTTCGCACCCCCGACTGATCGGACGAGGCCCACCCACGCCGGGCCGGCATCTGCTTTACTCGGTTCACGGAGTCAGATGCCCATCTCATCCGGAAACACCGGAGTCATGTTCCACCAAATGCCTGGGCGCCCGCGGCCCAGCCACGCGGACGGGT
>NW_027863270.1:0-254 GCF_054177405.1 Leptonychotes weddellii
GTGGGAGAGGGCAGCTGTTGAAATACAGGATGGAAATCACACCAGGAGGTTTCCTAACACAGCCAGCACAGCCCCAGAGCCAGTGTGTAGAGCATCAGCGGGGAGCCAGGCGAGCAGGGAGCTTTCAGGCAGGATCCGCTCACGTTCTGGTAGCAGAGCTGCTCGGCGGCAGTGGGGGACCAGTCGGTGCTCATGGTGCTGCCGCCAACAGCAGGTAAACATAGAGAAGTTCTGCCCTTGGTCAATCAAACCAA
>NW_027863271.1:0-254 GCF_054177405.1 Leptonychotes weddellii
CCAGATCACCCTGGCTGCAGTGCCAGGAACAGTCTAGGTAGGCAGCTATTGTGACGGTCCGAGTGAGACAGGATGGCCATGGGGTCAGGGTGACCGCCGATGGACATGGTGAGAAATAGGGAGTACCCTGAAATAGATTTTTAAAGCATTGACTGGATTACAGGGATATCGATTAAAACAATCAGGGCCTCCCTGGGACAGCCCGGTGGGTCTCGTCTCATCATTTACAACTGACTTGAAGCTCAAGGCAGCTA
>NW_027863272.1:0-254 GCF_054177405.1 Leptonychotes weddellii
CCCCAAGAACAGGGCTTCACCAAATGGATACAACAGTCTTATTATTGTTGTTGTTGTGGTTTTTATCATTGGCATTTAGTGCATTCTTACTGTATACCAGGCAATTGCTAGAGGCTATGCATATTCTGGTCTCATTAAGAAGCCTCAGAATCGATCTGTCTGTCTGACACACACACACACACACACACACACACACACACAGGAACTCGAGGCTCCTGGTGGTTGAACACCTGGCCTGAGGCCTGCGCTCCGTC
>NW_027863273.1:0-1877 GCF_054177405.1 Leptonychotes weddellii
ACTGATATGAGGAATTCTTAATCTCTGGAAACAAACTGAGGGTTGCTGGAGTGGTGGGGTGTGGGAGGTATGGGTGGCTGGGTGATAGACATTGGGGAGGGTATGTGCTATGGTGAGCGCTGTGAATTGTGTAAGACTGTTGAATCACAGACCTGTACCTCTGAAACAAATAATACATTATATGTTAAAAAAAAAAAGAAAATAGTAGGAAGGGAAAAATGAAGGGGGGGAAATCGGAGGGGGAGACGAACCATGAGAGACTATGGACTCTGAGAAACAAACTAAGGGTTCTAGAGGGGAAGGGGGTGGAGGGATGGGTTAGCCTGGTGATGGGTATTAAAGAGGACACGTACTGCATGGAGCACTGGGTATTATACACAAACAATGAATCATGGAACACTACATCAAAAACTAATGATGTAATGTATAGTGATTAACATAATAAAAAAAATAAATTAAAAAACAAAAGAAAAACAACTTGGTTTATGGATTATGAATTTCTTGCAAAGGGGTCACAACTTGACTTGTAGCACCAACTCTGCCTAGCTATAACCTTCCCTTTGACTTTATCAGTGGTAGCAAAATTATTTCACAGATTTCTATCTCCAAATGACATTTTTTTTTTTTAAAGATTTTATTTATTTGACAGAGAGAGACACAGCGAGAGAGGGAACACAAGCAGGGGGAGTGGGAGAGGGAGAAGCAGGCTTCCCGTGGAGCAGGGAGCCTGATGTGGGGCTCGATCCCAGGACCCTGGGATCATGACTTGAGCCGAAGGCAGACGCTTAACAACTGAGCCACCCAGACGCCCCTCCAAATGACATTCTTAACACACACGCAAGGCCAATAGGCACCAAAAAATTGAAGGCAGTGGAGTAAAATTGCAAAGGCAAACATAATGGGATGGGCAGTTACGTAGTTCATGGCTTGATCTCTGTCTCTGTCGGGGAGGTCACAGATTTACTGGGAACAAGAAGGCTGAGCCCTGTGCTATGACAACCTCCTGCTTCCTCTGTGACTCAGTGTGCACATCTTTTAAATGGGCCCTGGGAAATGCTAGTACACTTCCTCCCATGTTCCAGTCCCTCTACCTGTGTAGAAGCAGATTTCCAACTAAGACTGAGAGTCTGGGAGAAGTTTATGTTGTGGCCCAAGCTATGGATCATGGTTTCAGTAGCAGGAGCTCTTGGGAAACACCTGTGGCTAAGTGGGTGTCTGCTCTGTATATGTGGGAGCTCATTTAAGTATGTTGGTGTGATGACTGGGTTATGTATGTAGAGTGCTGCGTAACTCTTTTTCCATGGCTTTTAAAATAAGTATTTGGAAGGACAATTTCCTGGTTAATGTTTTCTCCCTCCATATTGAGCTCTTCAGAATCTGACCTGGCACTCATATATTTTCATGTTGTGGCCTTAAACCAATCACCAGAAGATCATCAAAAGCTGCTCTTTGGTGCACATCTTCTGACTAGTGATTCTGAGATTTTGGTGAAGGTAGGTGATACTGGACAAATAATTTTACTGATAGGCTCAGCTTCATTCAAATGTCAAGGGGGATTGGGAGGGAGGATTTGAAAAAATGTCCATACATCATGTGACACTTTAGATGAGCTTCAAGCTCCAAGAAGGTATGGGACAGAGCTGTGTACATTGGGGTTTGGCAAACTATAGCCTGTGGGCTAAGCCATCTGTTTTTTTGTTTTTTTTTTTATTCTTATGTTAATCCCCATACATTACATCATTAGTTTTAGATAAAGTGTTCCATGATTCATTGTTTGTGCATAACACCCAGTGCTCCATGCAGAATGTGCCCTCCTCAATACCCACCACCAGGCTAACCCATCCTCCCACCCCCCTCCCCTCTAGAACCCTGTTTGT
>NW_027863274.1:0-254 GCF_054177405.1 Leptonychotes weddellii
CTGGTGATGGGTATTAAGGAGAGCACGTTCTGCATGGAGCACTGGGTGTTATACACAAACAATGAATCATGGAACACCATCAAAAACTAATGATGTAATGTATGGTGATTAACATAACATAATAAATAGCAATTTCTAATCTCTAAAAAAAAAAAAAGAATCGCCGATTTTACTGTCTTTCTACCTAGAAACTCCCCACTTTGGGTATCTAATCTAAAATATGTTCAAAAGTCCTGAAAACTAGCATGGACAAA
>NW_027863275.1:0-254 GCF_054177405.1 Leptonychotes weddellii
ATCCGTTACATCACGCACACGGTGCAGGTCCTTCCCCGCACGCTGGTGGCCATGCCGAGCATCAGTTCTGGCCACCGCAAGAGGTCTGTGCGTGAGGACCTTCTCTTCCAGTCCGTTCTGGGGTTCCGAGTATTGCTAAGTGTGTACCTTTCGGTTGAGGCTCTTCTCCTTTACACAGGCTATTTCTATTTTTCCTTCTTTTTTTTTTTAAAGATTTTATTTATTTATTTGAGACAGAGAGAATGAGAGACAGA
>NW_027863276.1:0-254 GCF_054177405.1 Leptonychotes weddellii
GAGTTCACGTCCCTTCGCAGTTTACGTGCGGTCCGCTGAGTGGCTGCCCCAGGCTTCATCCCGACTGTCGCCCGCATCCTGCTGTCAGGAGACAGCGCTCAGTGAGCATCCTTCTAGCAGAGCTTCCCTTCAGGGCAAATAAAACCCAAACTCAAACAGGAGAGAGAAAGAAGAGAAAGAAGGAAGAAGGAACAAGGAAAGGCGTCTGTCTGTCCCTTCAGAGCCGGGAGTGCTGGAAGTCTGCGGGGGAAGGC
>NW_027863277.1:0-254 GCF_054177405.1 Leptonychotes weddellii
GGGTATTGAGGAGGGCACATTCTGCATGGAGCACTGGGTGTTATGCACAAACAATGAATCATGGAACACTTCATCTAAAACTAATGATGTAATGTATGGGGATTAACATAAGAATAAAAAAAAATAAATATATAACTACTCATACTCTGAACTTTTAGGCGCATTCTAGGGAATAGAGCAACTTTTAAATCCATATCTTCCTTAAAGGTAATGATAGTGGATGTGTTGGAGCAATCTAATCATGTTTATACTCA
>NW_027863278.1:0-254 GCF_054177405.1 Leptonychotes weddellii
AATCAGTAATTTTCCTATGCATTGACAAAAATTAGAAAACATAACAGGAAAAAGGTGTCCAATTGTTACATCAGTACAAGACTATAAAATACCTAGGAATAAACTAGGAAGAGCTGCATGAATCCTTTATGGGGAAAAAAACCCCCACAAAACTATGGAAGAAGATCTGAAAGAAATGGAGAGGCACACGTAGGCTCACTAGGTTCCTGCTTGGTTCAGACTGAGCGGCCATCAGATGAGGTGGCCCTAACACC
>NW_027863279.1:0-254 GCF_054177405.1 Leptonychotes weddellii
ATTTTTGTTTTTTTAAAGGGTTTTGTTTTTAATTCTAACAGCTTGTTTATTTGATTTCATCATAAAGGACAGCTCACAGGAAAAGAGGCTGTAATAACTCTTCAGGTTTGGGAGCAGGGTTTGGTTAGGGAAGAGGCAAGCTGGTTCAAGAAGGGAGGTCAGAAATGAATGTCCCACTTCCCAGCCTTGAGATCACGCATCAGGTGGAGAAAATTACACAAAGGAGAGGAGACTTGGGCTGTGTGAGCTTGCAG
>NW_027863280.1:0-254 GCF_054177405.1 Leptonychotes weddellii
GTATATACTATAGAATGATCACACCAAGTGTAGTTAACATCTTTTTTTTAAAGATTTTATTTATTTACTTGAGAGAAAGAGACAGAGATAGCAACAGAGAGTACAAGCAGGGAGGAGAGGGAGAAGCAGGCTCTCCACTAAGCAGGGAACCTGATGCAGGGCTTGATCCCAGGACCCTGGGATCATGATCTGAGCCAAAAAGGCAGATGCTTACCTGACTGAGCCACCCAGGCACCCCCGTAGTTAACATCTTA
>NW_027863281.1:0-254 GCF_054177405.1 Leptonychotes weddellii
GGCTGTTTCATTTTCTTCTCATTCGAGTGTTCACTGGGGAAGCACCTGTGATGTCCTTCGAGAACGTTTTCCTTTGCATTCATAACTGGGCTAATTGTTTGGCACAAGAGGCCTAGCTTTCGGCCTGTCTTGGGTTTCGACAGGCGTTCCTCACGAAGCTTAATCATCTCTAGTTGCGATGGAAAGTGAGAGATGCGTGACTCTTCCTTTCACTTGAACACTTAGAGGCCATGGTAGGGTTATCAGTTGTGCTA
>NW_027863282.1:0-254 GCF_054177405.1 Leptonychotes weddellii
AAGAAGTGTTGTCCAGCCCAGGGTGGGCGCTCTGTGGATGCATCGCTAAGACGGTAAGCCTTCCATCGTCTCAGGTGTAGACATTGACTGTAGGATTTCCTTCACCTGGCTGAGAGCCTGCCCGTCCACGTGTGCCTGCTGTCGTGACGGGTGTGGCTCCAAGAGAGGATGGAGCGTTCCTCTTGCTCAGTGGCTTGGCTCTGGACGGTCGAGGCTGCTGGTGGGCACTGAGGCCATCGGCTCAAACCTCTGAG
>NW_027863283.1:0-254 GCF_054177405.1 Leptonychotes weddellii
CTCGATTTCTCCACCTGAAAAATTAGGGAGAGAATGGAACATAAGAATTCTAAGTGTCCCCTTGTGTTCTGACATTCTGTGTATCTGGGCTTTAATTCTGTTAAAGTATAACTTATTTGAAGAGAGGACCCACATGATGCATCACCAGCCACTCTGTTCAGAAGGGAGCCCTTTCTGAGCATGGGTTAGGATGAGGGAGCGCCCGAGTCTAGGCAACGGAGAAGTATGGGAATGGGCGCTCAAGTCAAGGAAGA
>NW_027863284.1:0-13216 GCF_054177405.1 Leptonychotes weddellii
GGTTGTTTAAGGCTCTTATGACTGTGGCCTGGGCTTGGGCATCTCTTGGATTCTTGACCCTTACTTCTCTGCTTGTGGAAAAGTGCAGACTTAGGCCAGCTTCTCTAGGGAGAAGGGCTTTCTCTAAGTCGGGACCTTGCCTTTGTCATTTTTCTGGGCTTCCTGCATTTAGTGTGGTAGGATATCATAAGACCTGAAGAACCAAGCTCAGGCTGGGGACCAAGAAGGGCCCAGAGACTGGTGGCATCATGATGTGGGCACTGTACATGGAGACCAGGAGATATTACTCAGGGTTTTTAGAGTCCTAAACTGGAGAACTAAACAGGATTTGATCAGACTCTCCTGGCACTAGGAGGAGGCTATTTGGGATGGGTATTCAGGCCATCTCTATCTCTGTCTTGGACCCTTGGCAGCTGAGCAAATAGTTGAGTGTTTGTAGAAATTATTATTTCCTGTTTCCTACTGCAATTTCTTATGGTATTTTTATTAACTTTAATTGTAGCATCTGTTGAGAGTTACTCATAATATTTTAGTGTTCTTATGAGAATTTAAAACCATTCTAATTATAGCTCACTGCCCTATATTATTTCTTGAAATTAATGTGAATGGAAAATTCCTATCTTAGGTATTTACTTGTTCCATATTACCTTAGTGTCAGTTTTTGGATTGAATATACATATATATGTATATATTACAGTTTTATGTAAGCATTTTGTATTTACTTTTAAAAAAGTTTATTCAATGGATAATTTCACAACATTCAGGGATTCCCCCTCTAGGTAGATAAAATTTTTTTTAAAGATTTTATACTTGACAGAGCACAAGCAGGGGGGAGCAGCAGGCAGAGGGTGAGGGAGAAGCAGGCTCCCTGCTGAGCGGGGAGCCCAATGCGGGCTCAGTCCCAGGACCCTGGGATCATGACCTGAGCCGAAGGCAGACCCTTAATTGACTGAGCCACCCAGGTGCCCCATAGATAAAATTTTTAATAACAAACTACATATCCTTTTGTGGGCATTTTGTTGCATGGTGTAACGCACAGTATTGTCATAAACTTCACCACCGAGACTATCTTTCCTGAGTGTTTCACTTTGAAAAATAATTGATGAAATACTATTTTCAGGAAAGATATGAAAAATGTATCAAATATTATTTATCCTAGACTAAAATCTGAAATTTCTAATTATGGAGTTATATTTAAGGTTATTGATTTAGTGTAGATTTTATGAAAGAACATTTTATTTTTGGAATTTTGTGAAATAACATGTTTATATAAGGTAAATTCAATCAGTTAAAAATCTCCCTTTATTATTGTCATAACCATCTCTTGTTTTTGAGGAAGTACTCAGAGGTAACCCAAAACTGTAAATGCTGTCTGCGTGTTAGTAGCGTCTTGTAAAAATTGGAATATATTTAGTTTGATTCAACTGTGCTTCATTGGATTTTAATGTGCTATGTGTTATGTATTTCAGAAACTCCAGAAAGGAACTTAATGACATACGATTTGAGTTTACTCCAGGAAGAGGTAAGTTTTAATTGAAATTATTATTTTATTGCTGCAAAGAGCATTGAAGAACTTGATTACAAGTGTGTGGTGATAATTTGCTATTCAAAACTGCTTTCTCTAAAAATGAAGAAAGGAGGATGGAGGGAAGGGAGGAAGAGTGGAAGGATTTGCAATAATTGCGGGGAATCCAAACTGGACCAGTACTGACTACATGAATTCCTGTGACATGTTGCACGTTAATATACACATACAAATGAAATATGTTAGCTTGACCATGAAAAGAAATACTGGTGTGGTGACGCAGGGCCTACAGGACCCTGTGATGAGTGTACTGAGTAGCACAGAGCAGTTCTAGGGAGAGGTGAGCAACAAATAAGATGTCACACAAGAAAGTGCTATACTTTACCTCTCTACTCTCATCCATAGAGCTTGGTAGGAATGTTGTCATTCTCACAGCTTCAAGGCTAGACTGCTTGCCTTCCTGGCTCCCGGTTGCCTGGAGTTCATGGAAGCATGTCTCATTTCTTGGTATCTTTAGCACTTGACTGAGTGCCTGCTATGCAGGAGAATATCAAGTAATTTTGGTTACTTAATGGATAAGTAACATATATGAACAGCCTTTGGAAACCACAAGATTAGTAGTTAAGCAAAAATTGCTGTTTCTACTCTTTACTTTATAACCAGAACAACCCAAAAAAGGTGAAAATCAGATGCTAATGCTGAGACTTAATTGTTCTCCCTGACCTCTGGTTTCAGATTTTTGAGTACATGAAAGCAGCCTCACTATCTATATTGAAAATCTTCTAAAATGCATATTATTAAAATACATTAGGCTCATACATTTGAGTATGTTAATATACATTAAGCTAATAACACTCTGTAATTATTTCATGTATTAGAGCTCCATGTAAATTTTGATTTGATTAAATAAATCGTAGTTGCTAAAATTTTGAAAATCTGAAACTTCAAGGTGTGATATTTGGTCGAGGGGTTACCTGCTTTGACCTCCCTGCTGTTAGAAATGTAAGAAGACACAAACTCAGATGTGTACAGGAACCAGAGGAAACGGTGGGGACTCCAGGAAACCAGACAGTCCTGTCTGCTCACGTTCAGTCTTTTAAAAAAAACAACACTGCTGGCCAAACAGAACATGTTCCTGGGCCCAAAGTGGGCATGGACTCGCTGGCCCTGATGTCTAGTCCCCGGTCAGCATAAAGACTTAATGATTCCCAATATATTTGAATTAAAGTAACATATGAAGTACTTGTTACAAAATATAGGCAAATAAGGCCCTGATAAATTTGCTAATTGATCTTTCTTTCTGGGAACATCCATCTTGGGCAGTTTAGAGTCAGTCTACGAAATCATACAGCACCAGTTTCTATTATCCAAAAGCTCTCTATTTTGTCATAATATAAGAATATTGACCAGCCAATAGTTATGATAAAAATCTAGGAATTATACCCCTCTTTACTATCCCCCACTCCCACACCTCTCTCCCTCAAGGACTTCTCCCTTGTGGTTTTGTAAAGTGCAAACCTAAAAGTAAAGTGACTGCTGTGGTTTTTAAAAAAGTAAAAAAAAAAAAAAATCTAGTAATTATATAATAAATGTTCCAAATACAGTGACTAAAAGAACAAAGTCTTCTCTCAAGGGTTTTTTCCCCGTCTAATGATCTAAAACTGACAGTGGCAGTAAAAATTAATTTGAATTTCCAGAGATAACAAAGAAATGAATTTCCCAGTTGAGGATTTTGGGGGAGAAAATGGCCCTCTCGGCATCACCTGGCCCTTTGCGCTGGCTTTGGCAGCCTCGTTCGCCGTCGTGGGTCCAGTCTGCTTTTGTTTCCCAGATGGAAGCCGCAGCGTCGGCCTTCCCTGGGCCGTGAGCACAGGCCGTTAGTAACGGAACCCCCACGGATATATCGCCATCCCTCTGTGGCTGCCGATGCTGTCTGCACTGTGCGCGCATGTGCATTGTGTCCGCGCTGTACGCGCTCAGAAACGTGTCGTACGGCATAGGGCGTATAACACAAACAGAGCAGATACTCTCGGTCTTCACTTGAGAGCAAGCCCTTTGCATTTATGATGTTGCTGTATATTCTGGAAACCAGAGCATATGTGATTATTTATGATGATTTAACCCTGTTTACACATTAGGAACATTAAGCAGCTTACAGAAAAATGTTACCAATTACCTCCCAGTTTCTGTTCTGAACTATTACTGACACATTACTTACATGCATACAGATTAACTGGTTAATGGTACACAAACATGGAATATTTCTCCTTTGGGCCAGAAATGGCCAGCATGGCCCTTGTGCTGTTTGAATGAAACTCATGGGGTATTCAGGAGTCCTGAGAATAACCAGAGATGCTGTAAACTTTAATCACTGGGAATGTCCTTTGCTTTGGTACTGTTTTAGTGCTAGCCCGCAATGTGGCTTTGCTTGATTAGTCCATTTTCAACTACGTTCTGTGAGTGTAGATCCTTCTCAGGTGTAAGATCTTATTGATACTTTAGAGGTGGTGGTAACACATCCAGATGCTTTAATAGATGATCAGTCCATAGAAATGCAATCACTGCCTGCTGTGTGCCCTGTGCCTACTAGGTAGACACCTTAATTCAATATGCTTTTTGTAGTGAAGTTTCTGGTGGCATCCAGGAGGATGACATTGTGAGCCTAGAATGTTCCAGTCGACTTCATAAAGCTACATCGCATGCAGAGTAGAGCCTCTGACCCTAGATACCATGCTATGGGATCATTTTATCCCTGAGGGAATTTTATAAGGTGTTTTTTGTACTTCTAATAGTAAGGACAAGCCCCAACATAAGCCCACCTTGTATGGAATCTCATAGTTGAGAAAGATACCTTTTTCTTTTCCATTTCCTTCATGTTATTCCACATCATTCATGATAAAATGGGATGAGTAAAATGATGGAATACCACAACGTCTCTGGACGTACAACAAGTATACAGTGGCTCTCAAATTTTTTATTGGAGATCCTGGAAATTGGGCCGTGTATGAAAGGGAGAAAGAGAGTGCGCTAGAGCATGAGGTACATTTCAGATGATCCTTGGCTGAGCATCATCATCACGGCTACCACTGATGGAGTGATTACTATGTGTCAGACACTGGGCTAAGCACATTAAAGCCCACAAATGTGAAAGATAAGTTTACCATCAGCGACCCGCTCACATGAGCACTCACGCACGCGCGCACACACTCTGAGGGCAGCCTTAGGCATAGCAAACTGCAGTTCAATTTAGATGCTTGTTTGATTCAGCAGCAATACGTTGAGGTGCTAACTGACTTTGGAAGACACTCAAGGCAAACCTTCTAGGTTATTACCAGCTGCTGAGCCAGTTGTAGTTCTGAACATTTGTGATAATGTCAGAAGGCCGTGGGGACCATGTCCTTTCCCTTGTAGAAACATAGGGGTTCATAATGGTTCTTTTGAGCACATGGCCATTTATCACTTTCTCTTTACAAAGTCTTCGAACAAACTTCTCACTTATTACCATGTTCATTCACAACCTTTCAATTAAGTGATTTTGGTTATATTCACTTGCTACAGCCTGTTCAGTCCCATCTTTATGAGATTTCTAACTCCTGTCACTTATCATTGAGAAACTACATTCTTTTATCCAGCCACATTTTCTAAGAGAATGAATCTGTTGCTATCAAATGATCAATGTCATGTTAAAGGAGTTTCTTAATAGCATAAATTTAAATAGCTCATCTTAATAGTCCCAACAAGCTCAAAGGCTGTTTGTACCAAATATAAGGTTGTGTCAAGTGCTGCCTGTTCAACCTTTGCCATAAATTCTGACTCAGTAGCTACTAATGATAGAAAAGGATTGATGATGGATGGAATTGACCTTGGCAAGAAAAAAAAGCAGTGTCACTGGGACCCGTTACGAGCTAACTTACAGAGGTACATTTGAGGATTAAGTCAGGTGGTAGCCAAAGGGCAAATGTTTTTTGGTTCACCAAAAATGAAATCATAATTTCACAGAACCTCTGTTGAATAAACACCAAGATGCAAATTGTATATGGCAAAATATATTTCACATTACCTCTGATCTTTCCTTCTGATAGAATCTGAATTGTTGAATTAAAACACACGTGGGTGATTTTTGTAAATGAAAAATATCTTTTACATTGTACTGGGTTGTTGATTTTTATTTTATGGTTACTAATACATATTCATTTCACATTTGGACAGATACGGCAGATGGCGTATCTCAGGAGCTCTTCTCTGCTGGCTTGGTTGATGGTCATGATGTAGTTATAGGTAAATCATTTTTTAGTATACGGTATCATTTTGTTGATCTATCAAATGGAAATGCATTTAGAAACAAAAGTTTTCATAAAGGAATAATTTACTCTGGATTTTTGAAAAATTCTTGAATTCTTTTATGTGGAAGAAGTATATGTGAGTCATATTTAATTTTCTTTTTTAAAAAGCTCTTAATGTAATTCTTTCCCATTTAATAAGAACCTCACTTATTAGAAATATAACAAAGAGCCTAGAAGACCCAAATGTCCACAACATAGCAAAAATAGGAGACTATAAATTCCATGCACAAAGTATAGGAACCTCTGAGGTCATTTGTCAGAGTTTCTCTGTTCTTTCTTTGGGCACAGTTCTGATGAACTTAGATATTAATTTCCCCAGCCATTAACAAGATTCATCACAGAGTCTTAAGGTTGGATGGGACTTAGAGATCACTCAGGCCAGTTCTTTCACTGTATGGATAGGGACACGAATTCCTAAAGGGGTTCCGTGGGTTGTCTGTCCGGGGCCATGCAGCTGGGTTGGGACAGAGGCGCTTCACTTTGGGCACGGGGCTCTAATTCTACTGCTTTGAGAATACATAGATAGCTGCATGGAGTTGGGGGAGCCTGCTAGATACAGACTTGCTGTCAGGAGCAGGACATGACTGGCCACCTCCCCAAAGGGCACGGGAGGCAGAGAAGCTGTAAGAGGCAGATGCCGTCATCTGAGAAAAAGTGTAGCCTGGTTCCAATAGGGTGAGGGTGAGAAGCTCCACACTCCTCAGATAATCCTAAGTTTGTGAAGATTTTATAATGTAGTCTATTGCTGGGTAATCATATTGATGACCCTAAGTAATTAAGATTAGTTAATATGTTATTAATGTTAACTGACATTAATTATATTGTTAATACTTACCAGGGTAATTAGGGTACTATGTATCATGATAAAACTTTCTTTAAAAATAAATTAAAACTGATGCTTAAATGACTTGGGCGCCTTAAATGTGTTTTAACTTAAAAAAAAATATCACTTGCTCAAAATAAATCCTTTCCCCAATAATGCTGAAGTTTGTGACTGAGGGAGCTTTAGGTGGCTATGCTTATCCATCAGAGTAATCTGTTCCTATAAATTCTATAATGTAGGTCATTATAAAGTGGAATTATCTTAGGGAGTAACCGAGGTTTTAGTGGGAGATTAGGATTCTGAGTAAAGTATCTAATATGTTATTGGTCTACAAACGATATGTCATAAATGTGAAGATACCTTTATAAATAGAAATAACTAAGCTCTTTTTTTCCTTTTAATTGTATATGGTATACATATTGATTTCACAAGGAAGCTCTGATTCCTCTGCCAAGTGATGCATGTATAGAGAGATAAAGACATATTTTAAAGGAAAAGTGTATGTATATGTCCATATATATAGGTGTGTGTGTATTTCCTTGTGTATTCTGTCTCTTGCACGTTCCTTTAAAATCTTGTGAGGTCTCATGGCCAGCTGGATTCTTACCAAAATGTTCAGCCCAAATTTGAGGGGGAGCTTGAGCAATGAGGGCAGCTCAGCTTTGGTGTCTACTATAAATTCCATCTCAGAATTCTTTCTGTTAACAGTTCCTCGATATACGTAGATACTCTTATTCTTATTAGAAAAAGTGAGCCCACACCTCCGTGTCGTACTTGACCTGACAAAATCAGGAGAAAAGTTAATGGCTTGATCAAGATTCCTTGTAAGGTGTGTTTTCTTTAAGAAGAACTATGGTCCATACACGAAGCAGCCTCAGTTAAAAATAAATGAAGATAATAACTTAAAAAAAAAAAACCCTTCTTTTAAACACTGACTAATCAATGTCCATTATTGGGCGAGAAGTTAAGGACGAAATAGTCTTTTGAGTTGAGTTGATCCTGGCAGGTGGTAGGGACCATGAAGAGTAAGAGAGATTCATGGAAAGATACTAGGTCACATCTTTTTGTAAGCATGGGCTGGCTTCATGCCTTCAGTCAAATTTAGTGTACTTTTTTTTTTTATTTTTGCCCCAGGCTCAGCTGAATCTAAACTAAAAGATTTTTGGTTGTTGAGTTTTTTAAAGGTGGAAATTAGGGCATAATTCCTGTACAACTTACTGTGTTTGAAATACAGTATCAGAAAGCTATTTTTTTCATACTTATTCTGCCAAAAATGTTTGATTTTGCCTTTGTTTCCCCCCCCCCTTGGAGCTAAAGTGTAGGGTATTGGAATCAGACCAAGCATATACAATTCCTCCTTCTCTGATAGCACTAAAAACGCATTACGGGGATACGACACCCAAGAGTTACAGTGTTTGCATATTTCATCTGATTATCTCATCAATCCTGTAAGGTAGAAAGGACAGGTTGTTTTTAATCCATATTTAATGGATGTAAAGGGGAGGTCAAAAGAAGTTTCTGGGATGTTGTAACTTGTCATGGTCTTTGAACCTGGCTCTTACGACTCCAAGCCCAGAGCCTAACCCTGACCCTCCCTGTACAATCAGTTCAGTATCTTCAGCCTTGAAAAGTAGATCCAGATCCTTTTAAATGATGGGTTTTGTGTCTCCTGGGGGTGGGGGGTGGATAGCATATCCTTACTTGTTTTTCATACATCAGTAGATGACTTATATTTTAATTGCAGGCTGTCTGACAGATAAGTGTGTAATTCTGTCTCCCTCCAACCTGTCCCAGCATTTCCCTGCCCTCTCCTTTATCCTGTTTCCTTCTTTACATTTTTATTTCTCGCATCTTACAGGAAGCCCTCTCTTTGCCCCACTGCCCACTACAGCTGTTTCTCCACCCCCTTATAGCTAAACTCCTCAAAAGGGTTTACCCCTGACTATAATCCCTTTCCTCCCTCTGTCTCCTGAACCCATTGCAGTTGGGCCTTTGACCCCCCCCCCCCCGCCACTCCGCTCACCCTGCGCCTTTGCAAAGCGGCCCTGGGAAAGGCGCGCCCCTCCTCCCTCCGGCACAGGGTGTGTCGGGGGTGGGGGGCCGGGTGCCGGGGGGGCCAGAGGGAGGATCCGTGGTCTGTGAATGACTGCTGATCACGGTCCCGGTTCCTCAACCCGGTGCTTCATTCTCAGTCCTCCCTGCTACATGGCACATCAGCAGCGCTGGGCAGAGTTGACCGTGCCTTCCTCCATGAGAACTTTTTCCGTTTGTTAAGATTCCATTCTTGGTTCTCCTACCTTATTGGTGTTTCCTTCTCAGGCTTTTTCACTGGTTGCTCCTCATCCCTCTGACCTATAAATATTAACATGCTCGAGGACTCTTAGGTTGGATGTGCTCTCTTTTCTATAGTAATTACTCCCTTGGTGATCTCCTCTAGTTTCATGGTATTAATGTTTTCATTTTCAGATTCCCAAATGTGTATCTCCAGCTCAGACCTCTCCTTTGAATTCCAGACTCCTGTCCAGCTTCCTTTGTGGCATCTTCCCATGGAAAGCTGGTAGCATCCCAGGTTTACTTAACATCAGAATCCAGCCCCTGCCGTTTCCTCCCACTTCCCCTGGCCCTGCTCCCTGGGTTGATGTCAGCTCCATTCAGGTGCTCCAGCCAAAAACCCGCCTTGTCCTTGACTCTTCTTTCTCCTACCTGCCATCCAGTCTACCCACATGTACTCAAGATACGACTGTTATTCCCATCTTGCTTCCCATCCTGTTTCAAACCTCTCTTATCTCTCACTTGAATTACTGCATTCATCTCTCTGCTGGTCTCCCTGCTTCTGTCTTTGCCTCCATTCAGCCTGTACCCATCACAGTAGCCAGATGTCTGACAAAGTAAGCCAGATACAAAAGGCCACACGTAGTGTGATTCCATTTATATGAAATGACTGGAATATGCAAATCTGTGGAGTCAGAAAGTAGATGAGTGCTTGCCAGGGCCTGTGAAGGACAGGGTAAGGGGAGTGACGGCTAATGGGTATGGGGTTTCTTTTTGGGCTGATGAAGTTCTGGAATGAGAAGTGGTAATGGTTGCATAACCTTGTGACCATACTAAAAACCACTGAATTGTGCACTTTAAAAGAGTGAATTTTATGATATGTGACTTATATCTCAATAAAAAAAAAGCCAGATCACATTAATGCTTTAAATAAAACCTCTCGTCGAATGGCTTCTCCATCCCACATCTCAGTGGCTTACAGTCCCCTGCATGATCTGTCCCCTGTCACTTCTCAGACTTCATCCCTCACTTCTGCTCTCCCTGTTGCTCATTCCACCCCAACCATACTGGCTTTTGTCCTTGCTTTTCCTTCTGCCAGATCCCTCCTTCCCTAAGTACACCTGTCTACCTCCTAGAGCTTAAATATTGCCTCTCGAAGGGGCCTTCCTTGACCAGCCTACTTAAAATTGCAACCCATCCGCCACCCTCCACCCTGTTTCTCATTTAATCATTTTACCAAGTCTCTCCCGGTGTAATAGGTTGTCTGTTTCATTTATTTAGTTAACTACATAGGATTTTCCCTGGAGCATAAGTTTCTTAAAGGCCAGGATTTTTATCTGTTTTGTTAACTGCAATGCTCCCACCATCCCAAACTTTGTACTTCACAAAGTTGGCACTCTAGAAATACTTGTTAGAGATCAACAAATACCATTTTTAAATACACCAGTATCTCCTAACATTTACTTCAGAAACAAAGGGTGTTTTGAGCATAGGATCCTAGTATCTTAAGAATCTTACTTTTGAGAGTGCAGAATTCAAGTAGCATTTTATAAATATGAAATATGTTTAACTTGACAAGTGTACAAAAAAAAAAAATCGTCCAGTTCAGCTTAGAGTGTTGGCCTCCAGAGGTTTAAATGATTTCTTAGTGTATTTTTCCATCTTCTGTAATAGAAAGCCGCTAACATTTAAATAGATTAAAAATCTTTTTTTCCCCCTTCAGAATTTTCTCTTGATTTAGAGTAAATGCTTAGGGCAACATAAAAAAGGCCTGAAAGAAGCAATAGTATATGTTATGGAGCAGTAAATGTTAAGACTTTTACTATGTGTAGCAAACATACGTTACAACAAATCTTCAGCACCTAGCTTCAGGGTAATCTGCCTTGAGTGTGGGAACCTTTACAAAGTTTGGACTGAAGAAGGAACAGCGTAGTGACATGGAGTGATTGCTTTTGTGCAAAAGCACAGCAGTGCAGAGATTAAATGCACTGAGTGCAGGCTGAACTCATAAACCCACTTCAGTTGTGCTTAAATGCAGCACTGTCTTAGGCAAGAAACAGAGACATTTTTAGGCCTTGAGTCACTGGAAACTGTTAGGACTGGCAAGGCTTCCTGGGGGAGTGTTGGTTTTAAAAAAATAAGTTAACTTTGTAAGATGCAAAGGTCGGTGTCTGCGTGTATAAATTTGCGTGTCTTGCCTGGCTGGGAGAGATCTGAGTCCCCATTTCTGTTGTTTCAAAGAGGGATCCCAAGGATCACTGATAACAGTGAGGCAGCCAAGAAACTTGTTTCCTTTGCTTTCTAGTTAAAAAAAAAAAAACAAAACAGCCGATCAGAAGTTTTCTCTGCGGTGGCAGTACAGGGGAGGGGACAAAAAACAAAACTCCAGCTCATGTACAAAAGACTACAAAAGTTCTGAATTTTGTTCAGGAATTGGGATACATGATATTTTTTTTTGAAAGATTTTATTATTTGAGAGAGAGTGAGCGAAATAGAGCACAAGCAGGGGGAGAGGGAGAAGCAGACTCCCCACTGAGCAGGGAGTCCGATGTGGGGCTCGATCCTAGGACCTCGGGATCATGACCTGAGCCGAAGGCAGACACTTCACTGACTGAGCCACCCCAGGCATCCTGAAACATGATATTTTTGAGTCTCCTTTGAATGAGGGTGAGAACCTGAGCAGTAGAAGGAACACTGATGGGTGTTGTGGAAACTAGCCAGTGGTCCGTCTGGCTCAGCAGCTCCTACAAAAGTCCGATCCAGGGGCCCGGGTTCCACAGTGTGTGAATGCTGGGCGAGGTACCTGCCCGGCAGCTGCCTTCCGGAAAAATACCTGCTGACTGCGCTTTGCTGCGTTTTTATACCATCATTTCCTGGCTTTTAGGATTTTTATATATATATTTTTTCCTTTAAGTGGAGTTTAGAACCAGCGGTTGGAATTTCTGTTTCCTGAGAAGGGGGCTGTGTTTCCACATTCATTTATACAGTTTCCTTTGGTGGAGTTTGAGCCTGGCTGACTCGTTATTACTGCACTGGATGCTGATATTAGCTATTCAGATTGTCAGGGCTCTCTCGGCAGACTTTTGGGCAGACTGTTTATGGCCCTGGAGTGCTCTTTCCTGCACGCAAGAATCCTGTTCGCAACCTGTGTGCCCTTCAAGAATGTACCATAAATGTCACCTCCACGAAGGCTCTCTGCTGCTTGCCTCCTCCGTAACCTATTCGGGAGGACAGCTCTTCCTTGTCGTGAACGCCGGAGACCTGTATTGTACCACATTTAGGGACATGTGGCTTTCATCCTACTGTACTTCCTGGTGCCCGCTTTCTCTTTGTCTGGAGGTTGAGAGTCGCTTTAGGGCAAGGCGTGTCTTCTATTTTATCGAATCTCTGCCATTCTTGCCACAGGTAGGCACTTAGTAAATATGGCTGTGGATAAATGAATACACTTAATTCCATTTGGCAAACCTAATGCTGGAATAGCCCCTGGATTGATAATTTGAACAATACAAATATTGTTGTACCTTCTCAAAATTGAAGAGTGATTCACCATAATTGATGCTTTCCTATCTCTCTGTCCCCTTCACCTTTTTCCCTTTCATAAGAATTGACTTCTCATGTGACTTTTGAATCTTGGGAAAGAAATACGGTTGGTCTAGAGGGGCTTTTTTCTTGTACTTGTTGAAGCCTCAGTGTTTGTCACAAAGCATGCACCCTGAGATGTCCATATCACTCTTTTTTTTTTTTTTTCCATATCACTCTTATCTTAGGTGCTTATTAAAAATGTGCAGTTCTCACTTCCAGTCTAGAGCCACAGAATCTGGAATCTTGGGCTTATGAGTGTAGAAATTTACATTTCTAACAAGCATCCCAGGCAATTCCTATATGCAGTAGAATCTCATGGCCGCTTCTTTGATTTCTGCTTGTAGTAACCTTAGGAGACTGTTCTGGCTTATTGCATCATCTGTATCTTTTTCAGTCTCACTGATTTTTCTGCCTTATTTGATTCTCTTCTACCTTTTAAGAGTCTGCTTTAAAACTGTGCCAGTTACCTTTTTAAAATTGAGTGTGTATAAATGATATAGATGTGTGGAGACACCTCATTGGTGTAAATTTTTACCATAATGAATCAGTACAGTTTTTATTAAAACTACTGCCGCTCAGGATGCACTAGATCCTTCTGGGGGCCTTCAGCTTTTATACTTCTAGATAATGGCAAGGTATCTTTAGGCTCCAAAGTGGGCAAGCAACAGAAGC
>NW_027863285.1:0-1877 GCF_054177405.1 Leptonychotes weddellii
AGAACATTTTTAAGAACAACAATGGTAACGATGAAATCAAAATCTGTTACTGCACTACAAAGTACAAAAGCTCGACCAGCTATATAGTTATTCCATCTAATATTTGTATCACTATTTATACCATCTAAACATAAAACAAGTGCTTATAGGAGGTCCACTAAAATTTCAAAAGCATCATGCCTGCCTGTCCACTGAGAATGGCAGATTTCCTTCAGTTCTTTACCCTTTTCCTCATTGTTCTGAAAGAGGACAGAAATTACATTGTCAAGCTCCAAAAGCAATTGTGGAGATCGATGGAAGAAAGAACAAACTTCCTCAATTGTTCCTAACGCAACAGATACTCCCACAACAGGCACTGGTTTTGCCAACCACATATTTAAGGCACAGGAAGAGCAAAGTGTGTAGACAGCTGGGGGTTATTTCTCTAAAAGTCTAGAAGCAACGACTTCCATTTTGGAAGAAAATCCACTGGACACAATGTAAGCCTGGCCACGACAATACTCCATGTTTAACCCCCACTTCTCAGTTATCATAGTGTGAAATTTTACAGCCAAAATTTCTGCATCAGCTTCATAAGGCAAGAAGCCCACAAATTCCTCTCTCAGGTTATGAGATTCATCAACAAACCTCACCAACACAGGCAAGTGTTCTTCCCCTGCTATGTCCACTACGTCATCAGTGATGATGGAAAAGAAGTGGGAGTCTCTCACTTCCCTGAGGGTCTCCTCCCCAGTGCAGCTCTCACAGATGTCTAGCATCTGTTTCTGCTGTGTTTTCGAGCAGAACAATGTGTTAACTGCTGTTGTCTCAAAGCACTTTCTCAGAACCTCTTCGCCAGAATTTATCCGGCACTCCAGCAGTGCTTGGAAGTTATCCGGAGTAAACAGACCCTCTGGGATTTCATCAGTTTCATGCCAATCCAGAGGCATGTTTTGTTTTCCCATAAGAATCAAAATTTCAAATAAAGATTTTAAGTATTCTTTGTTTTCTTTCTCTTCAAGGGTTAAAGGTAAAATGTCTTCATCCTGTTCTTCACCCCCTTCTTCTGCACTGGGATTCTGAGCGTTGCCGTTGTTTATTTCTTTATGTTTTGGTTCCTGTTCAGAAGTTTCATCAATTTTTTTCTGTTTCAGTGTCCTGATTTCATCTTCACTCAATTCTTTTATTCGTTTTCTGTGTCTACTATGTGGATTGTTCAAATGACTGGTAAGATCAAATATTGTTGGTATTGCATTATTTCGAAGAACTGTCCTATAAGGACTAGTTCTACAGATCATAGAGGTCTCAAAGTGTTTGGCACATAATCGATAATGTTTATTTAGTTGATCAGGTGTTTTATCTTCTAAGTCCGCTCTCCTACAATTCTCCACCCACTTCTGGCATCTGGCCAGATCCCGCGGGAACCTGAAAAAGGCCAGGTCCGATTGCATGCTCTTCCTCCTGCAGTTGGGGGCAGTGCAGAAGTTCAGCACCGTCGCCCACCCACCTGCGGTCCAGCCTTCCCCTTCCCGCCTCCTCAGGGCAGCCCGCCCGCCTGTTGGGGCCGGGGAGGGGACTGTGCAAAAGCTTTTTATCTTGATGCAGTCCCAATAGTTCATTTTTGCCCTTGCTTCCCTTGTCTTTGGCGATGTTTCTAGGAAGAAGTTGCTGCGGCTGAGGTCGAAGAGGTTGCTGCCTGTGTTCTCCTCTAGGATTTTGATGGATTCCTGTCTCACATTTAGGTCTTTCATCCATTTTGATTCTATTTTTGTGTGTGGTATAAGGAAATGGCCCAGTTTCATTCTTCTGCATGTGGCTGTCCAATTTTCCCAACACCATTTGTTGAAGAGACTGTCTTTTTTCCATTGGACATTCTTTCCTGCTTTGTCGAAGATTAG
>NW_027863286.1:0-254 GCF_054177405.1 Leptonychotes weddellii
TCACCCTGCACCTTGGGGAAACCCTGGGCCTCAGTTACTGGGGTGCTACATATCTATGACTTACAGAAATGGGGTAAAATATTCATTTATAAGCAAATGAAAGCATTTATCTTTTCTCTCTCCTTGAGCCCTCAAACTCAAAAGGTCTCAGTAAGTAGTCTTTCTTCCATGGCAATCGTAAGCATTTGCATAAGCTCAATAGGAATCTGTTCTTCTTGTAAGTGGACGTCGTGGAAACATTGGTTATTTTACCA
>NW_027863287.1:0-254 GCF_054177405.1 Leptonychotes weddellii
TAAAGGGAGAAGGATATGACCCCTTTCATGTGCCCCCATCATATTGTTAGCTTTTTGAATTCACTACTCATTCAATAATTTTCTTTTTATTGAGCACCAACTGTATGTGAGGAATGGCACAGATGCCAGGAATACTTAGGTGAACAAAACAGATAAAGCCCCTCCGCTCAAAGAGATTGTGTTACCCGAACTTGATTCTTAAACTCCTTAAATTTCTTGGAGAAAAGCTCCCTGAGCTCCTGGGAGTCCGGCCA
>NW_027863288.1:0-254 GCF_054177405.1 Leptonychotes weddellii
CCTCTCTCGCTGTGTCTCTCTCTGTCAAATAAATAAAATCTTAAATAAATAAATAAAAGGATGATCTGAGATTTAGATTTCATAATGTGCATTCTTTTTTTTTAATACTAGCTTTGATTGTTTTTTCTCACTAATCTTTCAAACACCATTTTTCTTCTTCCATTTCAGTAGTAGGGTCTCCCCATGCAGGTTACATAAAGGGTTCATTAAGGTCTCAGATATCAGGAATCGGGTTAACCCCTTTGGTGGGTGCC
>NW_027863289.1:0-254 GCF_054177405.1 Leptonychotes weddellii
GACTTACCACAAAGCTATGCCTATGCTGTTTATCTTCATCATCATATAAGGACAGTAACTCTGAAATTCGGCTACGTAAAGTGTCCTTTACCTCATCTAATAAAAACCATTGACTGGTCTCTGTTTTATCAAAATAATAATTAGCAGAACGTTGACGGCTATTGACTGTGACTGACTCTGGATGAGCATGTTTATTAAGTTGAACCCACAAGGTTTGATTGATATTATCGTTGCGTTTGTTAGCTGCAGATTTA
>NW_027863290.1:0-254 GCF_054177405.1 Leptonychotes weddellii
GATCATAAGTCAAAACACAAATGTTAAACTGGAATAAGATACTGCAGTTGCCACGAATATCATAGACTAAGGTTTATTGCCTCTTATATATAAAGAATTCTTAAGAATTATGGGGGAGGGCGCCTGGGTGGCTCAGTTGGTTAAGCGACTGCCTTCGGCTCAGGTCATGGTCCCAGGGTCCTGGGATCGAGCCCCACATTGGGCTCCCTGCGCCCAGCGGGAAGCCTGCTTCTCCATCTTTCACTCCCCCTGCC